>NW_026515985.1:0-37588 GCF_023601865.1 Aspergillus affinis | reverse complement strand
GTTTTGCTGCTTGATCTGCCATTTCGTTTCCTTCTATACCTGCATGTCCTGGGACCCATTGAATTATCGGATCACGGTCCCTAGGTAGCAGGTCCTGAGCGGTAGTGCGTATATCAGCAGCTATTGTCTGACCTGGTCCAGGTCCTGCATGTTGTAGCCTGCGTATAGCTGCTTGGGAGTCGAGTAATATGGTAATTGCTCTGTTGGGATACTTTGGTGAAGAAGGTATCCAAATAGACGGACCCAGAGGAAGTGTTGAAGATTGATACTGCTCAAGAATTAACTAGCTGAATCGAAATCGCTGTTATTTGCTTCAGAAAGTACATACCGATTGTTGTCAAGATAATCGCGCGGAAACACATATTTGTCTTCGACTTGCATCTTGTAGCGTGGTGTAGGGAAGTTTAGCTCAAGTATCAGGTATGGTCCGAGGTTAGCACGTTGAGTGTATGTCGTCTTGATGGCCGGAACTAGAACTTATGAAACAAAGAATGTCTTGATGATATGCGACGTGTGTGTATTATCCAGAGAAGGATCGTAAGATCCCTATATAGATTCCTGTGGGTCGTACCTACCTACCGGAGGGCTGCGCTAAGATAATGGAAGGTCCCGATGTGATCGGTGGAGGTGCTTGAGTAACATCTTAGCAGGACGAAACTTAAGAGTTAGTAGTTGAAACATCAATGATGAGTGAGGCCAAGCAATTACTGAGAGCTTCATACACTCTCAATTCCAGTGAGGTCGACAAGACGCGTCACATTCATTCTACAAGAATGTAAAAGCGGGAATTAAAATCCAAAATCCATTTCAAACGAATCCGAAAGTTTCCATCCATTGAATATTTGATCAAACTACGAAAGATGATACCGTGGCGTGGATTCGCTCCAGCGCTCATTCCCACTCATTTGATATTCGATCCCGCGCACATATATCTGCAGGCTGTCGCTTCCCTCCGAAATAACGTCTTGTACGAGCTGCTGATGCACTGACTCCCATTCCCGACACATTGTCCACAGGACCCGCTGCGCCGCAGGAAATCCGAGCGCCGTCTCGTTGGCTACGACCTGCACTGCCGAGCAGAGAGCGGCGCCTTCCTGGTGCAGGGTTTGTGATGCGAGCTGTTCCTTATGCCAGCTGTAGATGTCATTGACAATGGCAATGTGCTTGGCAGAGTTTCGCTCGACGGGGCCCGCGCGATGCAGCTCATCATCAGTCAGATAAAGTTTCATTGTGAAGCGAAGAAGCGCGGAGAGTAGACTAACACACCAGCATGAGCTAAAATCAAGATGCGTTAATATAGGAAAGCCTTACCCTTGTCCGACATCTCGTTCCCTATAGTTCAGATACTTCCCTAGCTCACTGATACCGAGACGCGTCTTGTCCGTCTGGGCGCGCATAAAGATAATAACTGAGTGGAGCAGATCTTCTGCTAGGATTTTGTCGCATTCTCGTATCTCGTGCCATAAATCATATGTGATAGCTTGAACAGGGACTGTCCGGTCAGGGAGACGCTCGCCTTTAGATATGGCGATTAGTCGTGCGTTATATGCAGAGCCCTCTTCGAGCGAGGTCTCTTCTAGAATGTCTAATGATAAAGTTTAAGCCAAGGTCAGCATTATTCATACAGATGTCTCCAAAGAGGTTTATACCATCAATCAGAAAGAGAAGTGTTAACAGTCGACATGCAAACTCAATCCGGTCGTTCAACGCCATCGGAAAGTATAAGCATGTTAAACATGAAAAGCCCGCGGCGCGGAACTTGGCACGCTCAGCGTCACTACGGAAGTGCCACCGTTGCAGGAAATATGCATCGACTCTCGCGGAGATTGCCTGAGCATTGGGGTGGATCTTCGGTGTAAAAAGAGATGTTGGGGGTTTATCACTGGTCAACTCTGGCATCGACTCCCGATTCTCAATCGGAGTGACCTCCTGGGGGTAGCAGTTTGAAATAGCAGATGGCACATTGTAGGTACTTGGTAGCATAGTGTATGATTTAATAGAATGACAGTGAATCTTGTATTGGATATGCTACAGACTCTCGCATATTTATCTATCAGTCCTTCGTGGCGGCTTTCCTTCCTACGGGACCTCCGTGAGTTTGGCAAACTCACCGTCTTTTGAACTCAAAGGCTTACTTTTTGCAAATTTGAACGTCACTAGATCACCTTATGGAGAATGGCCGCCCCGCAAATATAAGTATAACATTTTGTCAACAAAATTGGTGTGATATTAAAAGATTCACGAAAGAAATGTGGAGTCTGAACTTTGAAATACATCATTAACGTTCACTCCTTACCAAGGTAAGAGCTTGCGTTTAACAGATAGTTCAAATCTACACCGAACGAGCTAATTCATTATTGCATCACTCCCAAAATTAATAACATGGAAAGAATTCGACGGAAACTATGGCCCGATACACCGATAGTCCTGGTTATAAAATATATGATTGATTTGGAATAAATAAATAGCAATAAAAAGGAGAAGGTAAAGACACAACTATAAAATATAAGAATGGTTTAGACTAATAGTACGAATATACAGCCTCCAAGGAACCATTTCATTATAGGGGTGGATCTCATCAATCTCGTTAGAGAAGTCCGAGTTATATAGTTCCTAAGAAGTGTTAAGATGTCTTTTAAACCTGTTGGTGTTTCAGCATGACTTCTAGAGCCTATGAGAGGATCCAAGATCTTTCCAGAAAAGCTCATTACATAGCCTTTCGCACACAGAAGTGTAGAAGCTATGAGATCCATTTGAAGAGACAGACCCCTTGTTGATCATACCGAAGTGTGCCTAGAGTTCCTGGCACATGAGCTAGAGCTGTCCTTAGTTTGGGGTCCAAAGATTCATAGACAGGATCATACATTTCTAGCTGTGCCATAGGTAACGTAATCCACGGCCGAATTGCGCACCTCCGCCGCACCCAGTATGTTTTTGAAGCTTTGCAACCAACAACACCATTAAATTTGAATATATAGAAAATATAATAAATAGCTATTTACTAGGTCAGCGTCTTACAGTATGTCTAATAGTCCCACAGCCACTGCAGCGTGGTGGAGCGCGTTGGCGAGGCACAGGTGCAGGGGCATCAACCTGCTCATTAAGCTGCGTATCAAGCTGCTGAATGCGGTCACGATGTTCCTGTACAGATATAAAGAGATAATTTCCCAGAATCGTGCGTCTTCTTGCTTTCTTCTTTATTTTCCGCTCATTTTCAGCTCATAGAACCTTTGTTTCTTGTTGAAGAAGGTTCGTATTTATTGCCATTTGCGCAGCCTTTTCAAGATGTTGAATGAGAGACTGGACTGCTAGAAAGTGTTGTTTTCTTTTGAAGACTTCTTTATAGCCTTTGAACCTTACGATCAATTTGGCGAGAGTTCTGAGGTGTTTGAAAAGCCGGTGATACTGAGCCTTCAGTAAGTAATGGTGGTGTTAGTGTGCGAAGTTGAAAGGTGATTTTTTCAAGAACCCGGTCATGATTAAATGGCTTAAGATCAAATGACGTCAAATCTCGGCGCCCGTGGAATGCTGATCAATCAAACTATTGCACTTTCTACTAGGCGCCACCGTTATGCGCGGAGATATCAAGCCAATCTCTAGGCATAATAGTCGTTGGGAAACACGAAAGCTTGGTTAGCTGTTCAACATACCCGTACACTTTGCACACATCTCCGCAACATCTGGGAAATTTTACTTCTCCACTTTGAAGAGTTTGAAATTGAGTCGCTAAGCCAAGTCTAGTATGTTTGCAACACTGCGCAACTTAAATAACCAAAGCTTGTTAGCCACGTCCACGACAAAACCGCCGCCATACCATCACCCACCTCACATCGTATGTCAATCGTGTCGCTCTAAGAAGGTATCTTTTCCTTGTGATTCTAGACCTAGCAAACCGCTGACAAGATACAGTTGAAATGTTTAGAGTTTAGCGCTGATGGATGTTTTCGTTGCCGAACCGCTGAAGTCAAATCCCTCCCAACCGGTTGTCAATCTCGATAAGCTGTCATAAAAAAGAAAAAGAGGAACAAACGCATTGAGCAGACCGGTCACGACCTACCACCGGATCGAGACAGAACCACACAGCACCGTGGTCCCGTGGTGGATCCTTGTCCAAAGCCCGCAGCCGTGTGACAGGGAAACCTTGACCGAAGCTCCAGAGGCACACATTGATGGCTCCTCGAACCTAGACCCCTGTATTCTGCCATCTGCTCTATATGAACCTCTCAATAAATCTCCAGGAGACCCGCTGTGTCTTTGTTACGACATGGCGATAACAACCTCGAGTCAAGAGACAATCAGGTAATCTAGGAGCACAAGATACAGAATCATCATTGGGCATGCATTCAAGAGCATCGCCGCTAAGCCTTCCACATTCAAAGCTTGCCAGTGCACCGAGCAGGCACTCGAGCTATTAGAGCAAGTATGCGTTCAGGTTAACGCGTGGTGGTCCACAATTCTACGATCCAGTATTTAGCCACTCTGCGCGCCGTGATCCGAAAGCTGGGATCGTTTGCCACCTGCCCTAGCTGCAAGGACGCGCAGCGGCTGATGACCACGCCACTGTCACGCTAAACTGCGGCATGTACAGCCTAGATCTGTCGGATAAATCGTCGGTGCTGTTTAACATCCTCTCATTGTCGGCACTACAGCAATTTCGCAAGGCTCTATAAATTTTATGGGATCGTGTACAGGAGGAGCAGTCCCACTGTCATCTGGAGACTCTAGGAGGTATCAGGGAATAGCTGCACGCTGTATATGTAGCCATGAAGGCTCGATTTACGGCCGAGTAATGTTTGTTGGACGCGACGTGTCACGGCCAGAGCAGAATATCCTGTACATAAACCGATACATGAACGAAGCCATAGGGACCATCGGCTATGAAAGAGTACTCCGCCTTGTAGCATGTCTATCCCATACCATATTCCTGGGCTGGCTATCTGCTTGGTGCTCTGGGATAAAATCGCACCGCCAAGGTTGGCTTCCACCACATAACATGTAGGCGACTTTCACTCTCCCAGCTCTGGGTGGGATTAACCAACTCGGCGTCGAAGGCAAAGTGCATTTTTGCTAGGACCAAAGATATCTCCGGCATGTTTGTTCAAGGAAGATATATCCGTTGCTTCTTAGTGACGATGGCCCAAGTCCCTTCTCGACTGCATTTGTATAACATCGGGTAGATGATGCAATAGTCGGTATTTCGGGGGTTGCGAATTGGCTGGTCTTTGAGCGACCCAATATGATGATTAAAATCTATCCAAGGCTGTAGAGAATTCTGTCTAAATGTGGAAATAGATGACCACATATTGTGTGCAAAATGGGACATATAAACTTTGACAGAACCTTGACAGAAACTTGACTCTACCTCACATTCCATTCTTTTCTCGTTCTACCCCACTATACGCATTTCCGCACTTCGCAAATACTTCACCGGTTGATAAAGTACATTTTGAAGTTGTTCTTGATCAGTACATTGCAATGGGTAATGTTATGACTTGCATGGGCTATGTGTAAAAAGAAGAGCAGAGCAAGTATGAGTCGGCGGTTCTTACATCAAGATAAAAAATAAGGAAAGAGCAGAAGTGTAGTTGTTACGAACATATAGGAGAGAAAACGAAAAAAAACAAAAACAAAAAGAAAGGAAAACCGAATCCTCAATGGCTTGCCGTAGGGGAACAGCATGATGAGCCAATGAAGTTGAAAGAGAAAATTCTTTTTAGGGTTTTGGTACGGGAGGCAATTTTAAGTTCAATGAATTCATAGATAGGTGATCACTGACTATGAACTGATTAAATTCAGACGATTGTAAAATAGATGATTCACAAGTTCTCTCCAGTCCCGTGCCTTTCAGTGCATTCTTTGGCCCTTGGTTCGTTTGAATTCCCAGAGCGACAACAGTACAAGACAATAAGTGGCAATCGCTCTCTGCCTCGCTCCTTCTTGAATCTATACCCGGATTACATTTGAATATATGAGGTTTGTTGATTGTGGTGACCTAAATAGTGTGTACAGTGCTGGCATCCAAGATCGAACCTTGAAACTCTGACCGAAAGCATCATATGGCTTCATGACATAGTAAACTATATCGAGCAAGGAGATTCAAACAGCTAAACTGGTGTTCTAACATACTCTGCTCTTTCTCTGAAACAAGTGGTCCCCTTTCAGGAAAAGTGATTGAAAAATACCTATATGAGAAACAATCGTCTCTTTGACATCTCCACCTTCAGGCTGCGACCCTGGAAGAGAAAAAATGTATCCCTTTTGCCGAGACACCGCTCAATTTGCGTATGAAGTCTTCGAGATCGAAAGATAAACGCAGTGAAAGACCAGAATTATCAGGCTAAACTTGAGACTTGTCTCTATATCTCACCATTGAAAGCGAAAATTGGAGGTTCACTTCACATGGACGCATGAGGAACATGCGGTGTGCAAGCAGACACCGCATTCAGGCTGGTTGTCATAACGCTTAGGTCCATCATTACATTGACAGCATATGTACAAAAATTCTATATAATCCCAAAGGCTGTGAGCTGCTAGTGCTTGAGTAAAAATATGGAGGTTGTACGATAAACTTACCGCTCTTGGGAATTGGTTGCATGTGCAGTGCAGCGTTACCGTCAGGCCGAGCTTACCGGATCTTGCCCAGGCGCGTGGTGTAATAATACTGCCATTTGACTCTACTAGGACGTAGTTTCCGTTTACAACACCTGGACGTAAAACCTCAATGTCCGAGAAGACCTGTTTGATAGTTTCGTTCAACTGCTGATAAGCGGCATTTGTGATTAGCTCTCCTCTCCAGTGCTGGGCTCTTCTTAAAAGGCATGGGCAACTCTTACCTGCCAATCATCACAATCCTCCAATGGGACTTGGAATGCATGACCAAATGTGTCTTTCAATATGATCACTATTTGTCTATCCTGGCGGTATCTCCCTTCACCATGCTCGAAGTAAGCCTGCATTAGACTTACAGACTCAGAGGTTTCGAGAGAGCCCGAATCTTTCCAACCCTGGGATTTCGTTTCATCGACAACGAGATGTTCAGGGATACTGATGGTAAGTCTCTCCAAGCTATCCTCGGATATTGATTGCTGTGACTCAGCCCCCTCTGGGTGCATTTCAGATGGTTGTATGGTCGCAGATTCTGGATCGGGCCGTGGTAACGCAAACAAGGCCAGTTCTTGCAAATAACGGGCCAGATGTTTCTCATATTGCCTTCCAACTGAATGTTGGCTCTGCAAATGAATGAAAGTACCATTGCCGCCGACTTTCATATAACCGCTGTGGGGCTGGACAATTGGGAAACACACATATATATGGCATGGCATCAAGAAACACATGACGGGCCAAATCTTGCAATCCTGTATGGGTAATGATTCTGTAACAATAAGCACATTCAAATGGAGCACCGTCGGCCACTCCGGCTAGTAGTGGTGGAATTACCGATCCCTCGCTACCAGATAGAAGCGTTTCAGCGTATGATGTCTTTGAAACGAGAGACTTACTCTCGAATTCTTCCTGCGTGCTATTCATTTGCATAAAATCACTCACGACGGTCTCGCATAGTTTTGTTGAGTGCACTTCCGATTCGTCATCCAATATGTCGTTAAGACCTTGGCCAAGCTTTTTCGAATGTTGTTCACGATAACGAAGTATAGCTCGACGCTGGGAGATCGCCAAGCCAAGACAATTTTGAATCTCAGGGTGTGCATTTGGATATTTGTTCGCGGTGTGCTGCTTATCAAATGGTTCAAAACTTACGGCATCTATCCTCTGTGTCCCCGCCAGTCGATCGTGCGGTGCGGGTCTGGGTTTATGATAATTAGTGGTGTTGACTGGAATACTGGGACTTTATTCACCTTCGGATTGCCATCGAAATTTGAAAAAAATTGTTGATTGTATCGCAGAGAGCATTATAGTCCGACTGAATTTCCGTCTCTATGCATTCATCCTCGGATGACGAAATATCATCAGAACCAACTAGGTCTTCATCAGTGTCTTGTAAGTCTTCCAGGACTCTTCTTAATCTTTGGAGAATCCGGAGGGTCTGATCTCTGATATGCGTTGCATCACCGAGTCGGTTATCTAGTGATAAATTTCCTGTCTGGTGGGCGCGAATATTCACAGCCCACACCCGTAGGCGTCCAAGCTCATCTTTCCATCTCGCGTGCCGGACCACATTGCGCTGATTTATCAGATTAGACGAGGCCTCTGAGTTTCTTGAGGCAATTTACAACAATAACAGCAATGGCACTCATCGTGCCTGTATATAGAGGGAGTCGTTAATTCAATGTCCAAAATCAGTCACTCAAGAATAGCGTGGCTTTGAAATGGAAGCCGAGTCCAGGATATCATCGTTTTACATTCCGATCAAATCACATAGGTCGGATGCATGTTTGCTTTTTGTCCTACTACGTGTTCACCATTAAGTGGACTTGACAAGGGTTGATGCGGGGCAGACTCCGATGAGGCTGAAGGATTCCGGTCTTTCTGACTTTGAACATCGTTGTTTCAAGTCCTCTCTTTGGTCTTTTAGCCAAATGATCCGGGCTTCATTATGGAGGCAGCTGGTCTTGCGCTGGCCATTCTCCCTCTTCTAGTCAGCCAACTCGACAACTACGTTCAGGGTCTTCAAACAATAAAAGGCCTCCGAGCAAAGCGTTACCGTCAATAGTTAGATGGGTGCTTGTCGAATATTTGGACCCAGCATGCCATGTTCTTGAACACACTGGAACGCGCTCTTGACGAGGTGGTTTAATTCCAAGATGGCATTGATGAACTCATTAAAGATCCCTCGGGGAACGCGTGGAAGGAGCCGGATCTGGTAAAAAGAATGGAGAAGAAACTTGACAGAAACTATTTCCCATTCAAGAAAACAATGACAGAGCTTGCGACCCTGTTACAAGACCTAAACAGAAGACTGCAGTTTCAAAACAAGTCGACCACAGAGGTATGTACGTTTGAGGATAATGCGTGCATTAGCAATTGACGTTCCTACAATCTTGTACAATTCCATTAACATGTGTGTTATTCATTAGAAGGTTTGGGAAGATGCATCAACCCTAGAACACGAAGTGAGGAAATTTCGCGATATATTCTCGAAAAGTATATACGCCGACATACTTGACCGAATCGGTGCTGCCAACACGATTCTCGACACATTACTCAAGCAGTCCGAGTATCTCGATCAACCGCGGAGACGAAGGATTTCAAAGCGTGGCCCCCTGCGTTTTAGAAAAGCTCGAGAGTGCGCGCGCACAGCTTGCACTACACCCTCATTCGAGGCAAATGCTGGAAGCGCCCATTGGTCAAGAATCTGAGGAGCTTTGAGGAGAACTTCGAAATAGATGGAATCTTGCCAGAATTTGCTCAAGTAGCCCGCGTTGCCTAGAGACTCGAGCCCGACAGTATCCGCTCTTTCATAGAATCGGATCCCCTCCCTCGGAAATCTTTTAATGATATCATCCTGTTGGAAAGCTACCCACCGAATACAAATTTAGAAAGTACCTGCGTATGTGAGACGACAGGGTTATGCGGTTTATCTGCCTTGGTACAGTCACTCAACCCTATCTTGAGGGACTGCCTGGACACGACACATCTGTCAAAGCCAGAACGTAAGGCCTTCTGTTTACCTCCACAGACCCGCTCTGCCAACGCGAACAATAACCTGATTCCCCAGTTCACCACACCCTCCCACACAGCAAGCCAGTCCTCCTTACCATCACGACGTAATGATATAAAGCCGTCGTGCACTTCTCACGAATTTCTCATCCACGATATCTTCGAGATCTCACTTCTCTCCTCCCACTTCACTGCTATTCTCTGTTTAGAGGCTGCTCATGCACATCCGCAGGACCTTCCATTATCTTAGCGGATGCCTCCGGTAGGCATGCCCCAGAGGGCTATAGTTATAGGGATCCTACGATCCACCTCTAGAAAATACACACACGTTGCATATCATCAACAGTTTACTCGTCTCCTGGGTTTTTTATTCCCGATATCTACAAGACATCATTCCTCACTTACCAGTCTCCTGCTAATTTCCACATTCCAAAATGTCACTGTCATCTCAGAACCCAACCATTGTACTCATCCGCGGTGCCTGGCTAGATCCACCCATCTACCAAAAGTTCCAAACCGCCCTTAACACCCTCGGCCCCGAAGTATACATCCCCCGACTCCCAACTTTGAACGACTCCCGACCTCCAAACGGCGACCTCTACTCGGACACCCATCTGATTCGCAACTACGTGACTAGCCTCGTCGACGCCGGTCGCGAAGTGACGGTGCTAATGCACTCCTACGGCGGCTAGGTTGGCACTAACGCACTACCTAGCGGGTCTCGGCGTCGAACGCCGCCAACTAGACGGCCTTCCTGGCGGGGTAACCCGTTTAGTCTATCTCATTGCTTTCGCGCTCAAAGAGGCACTAGCATGTTCGAAGTGGTAGAACGCTTCGGAAATGCGGATTCAATCCCCCTTGGGATGGATATCGCCGACGATAAATCGTGTCTCAATCGGTACCCGTTGAAACTGTTTCTGGGTCCGGGCTTGACTCCTGATGGGGAGGAGGGGTTTTTACGGCATTTGAGAAGGTGGAATTTGCAGGCTGTGTATCAGGCAATCGAGACAGCTGCGTGGAGAGACATTCTGGTATCGTATGTTCAAACTACTGAGGATATGTCGGTGTCGATAGATTGGCAGAAATGGATGATAGGGGAGGTTGAGGCGGAGGGGAGGGAGGTGCAGACCTTTCAGCTGGAGACGGGACACTACTCTATGATTACGATGGTGGATGAGGTGGTCTATATTCTCAAGGAGATTGTGAAGAGGGACCGGGTTGGTCAGTGAGAGCCTTGTTTCTGAGTGTAGTACCACCAAATGAGGAGACTACATATTTCTCGAAGTCACGGGATATTTTGAACATGTTATTTCATTCACAATGTCACATACTATCAGGGTGTCCTATCGTCAATTTAACTTTCTCAAGATTAGTCTTACAAACCACCATTCGTGTTCGTGCATACGGGCTTATCACAGACGTTTGGTCGCTTCGGAGTCAAAACGCAGCACCCCTATGATCCTTTCACGAATATGACTCGAAGATACTATTTTGATAACCAAACCATCTTCCTTTCATAGTTACTACCTGCTATTATTCCTTGCGTATACCTTGATGGCTTCTTCCCCATTTAGAGCTAATGCCAGAGCCAACCATGCTAGTAAGTACGAAGTAGTAACATCCCCGAGAACAAAGAAACCAGTAGTGCCTGCGCTAAATGCGATGTGAAGCCAGTCCATTTCGTTGAATTCCATTAATCGGCTGTTTCTTTCCTTAAGAATGCCCTTGTTTTTGGATGATTAGAGACGGATCCGTCACTTGATTGATATATACTTACTCCATCAGATTCGCATTTGGCTCTAAGATTAGTCTTCGAAAGAGATTTTAATTTCTAGATACTTAGCACCCGTGGAGCTCTTAGGCCGCAATATTTTCCGTCAACTATCATAATTCCTGACTCTATCGAAGCTCATTCGATAATCATGTGATAGCGACAAGTGATGTGATGAGATGTCGAAAACATACCGCATAGCGCTTCCCCGGTCCAACAGCAATATCTATCCGATGAATAGTTAGATCCTTCACACGAGCATTTCTCCGTAATCAGCTAGATTCATTTGTTAATTTAACTTTGGGGCTATTGAAATCTTGACTGGACATATAATCATCGGAGCGATCACCTCTTGGTCCGTTCTTCCTAGAATCTGGTCAATTTACATGAGATGTTGAGATAGTTTCATTAACTTCAATGCATATCTAGAAAGTTCGAGAGGACCCGAAACGGCAATGAACTATAAGGGCAACATGTCTTCTAGGATGAGCTTCTCCTTAGTTCGTGATCACCTTGACAATAGCCAGTAGGTACATACTCTCTATAACTCCAAGGACTAGCCTGAGTTTCTCACAGGGTCGGCCTTCAACACTACCTTTGGGTCAAACTATTCGGTTATCTCCTCCATCCTGACATTCCCACGGACAACAAGGATATACGAATCGCGGACATCGGTACCGCAACGGGGTACTAAGATACTTCCATTCATTGCAGACATGTCAATGATAATCATTTGCTGTGCAGGATCTGGTTGATCGACTTGGCAGAAACATCGCCTCCATCGGTTCATCTGGACGGATTTGATATTACACTTGACGCTACACCACCGTCTAAATGGCTGCCTGACAACATGACGCTCCAGCACTGGGATGTTCGGACCGAGCCCCCACGCGAGTGGATGGGCACATACGACGTCGTGCACATTCGACTGTTCGCTCTAGTTTTTGACGATCGCCAACTGTCCTCTCTCTTGAAGATATTAAGAAAGCTGCTGAGTACGCCTCCTCTTCTTTCAACTTGGGTCTGTCTAACAACCCGCACGACTTAGAACCAGGCGGCTATCTCCAGTGGGCCGAAGTCGACATGTCATCCTGTCGCATCGAGAAGACACACTCATCCAGCAAAGTTGACGCAATGATCGAGCTCTTGAGGCACTGTAACAAAGAATACATCAAAGAGGAATGGAGCTGGTGCCCGAAACTCCCGGATATGTTCCTGCGGGAAGGATTCGAAAATATCCGGCAGCATATCTGGGAAACGCCGTCCCACCTGCTAACTCCGACTCACGAATGTAGTCTCTTCCTTTTAGACTCATGGGTACGTAGGATGATGGGTGGCACAGGCCAGGGAGCCAAATACAGGGCCCTAATTCAGCAGGTCGAAAGAGAGGCTAGTCAGAGCTCTGTTTGGAAGTTCACGAGGTGGACAGTGCTTGGTAGGAAGCCTTTCAAAGACACCAGTGTTGAGGGATTTGAGACGATCCCTTTTGATAAGGACGCTCATCCAGGTGGGCATTTATTTTTTCCATATTAATCAATATTGTTCCTTGTGTTCAGGAACCAACAATAATGAACAAGCTTGTGCCTCCGGGATTTGCACATCTTTAACCCATTTCACACTAATCCTAAACAGGCAGGTTCCCCTTTTATCAGTATTTGTCAGCAGTCTAACCCAGATAGGAAGCCTCTTGAGAAGGTGGATGCAGCCCCTTTTCCTATCCACAGTAGAGATTAATGAACCGTGAAGTTGACAATACACTGGTGAATGTGTTGACTTGTGTCCGCTAAATGCATCGCTATCGTCCCACATCACAGGCTGTCGTCCAGCGACTACCTAACAAAGCCTATGGAACAAGTCTATGTTCCCACCAAATGTTCTATCCACTTTTTTGAAGCAACTCTAGCTTTCCAGTTATAATATACAATTGCAATTGAAAAGTGATCAAGCTTGTGACCCAGCTTCATGATCCTGACGACGTGAAAGATCGCCCGGGAGATCATCATTAGAACCTCTGAATTCCTTTCCAGAGGGGCCACTTATCTCCCCAACTGCCTCGCCGGGCTCCTTCACAGTGCAGGAAGCATACGTAGTGAACGGCACGCTGACCCAGAACACCACAAACCCGACAATCAAATTGGCCATAAGCGAGACATTCTCGCTGGCTCCGATGCCGAACGCAATCGCAAATCCTAAACTTTCCGCCGATCGCAGGATTCCGGTAGTATACGCCAAAACGTCGACATGGACGTCGTATGTTCCAAGAATCCAGTATGTCCAAACGACAGATGCTTGACTCGCAACACTTGTTTATATTAGCAGGCGTATCGCAATTATCAGGAGGATGAGTCTTACCCAAACAAACAGTACGCCGCAATGGCCTTGCCGTACCCAGGATCGTGGATATCCAAAGACGGTGTGGGGTTCTCGCTCTGCAACTTCTTCTGCATGACGAAGTTCAACACCCATTGTGGGATGAACACGGCCAGCATGATCAACCACCCATTCAGAGCCAGAACCTTTCGCGACTTTACGACCTTCTGAGAATCCAGGAACCAACCCCACAGTAGCGTCGCGATGGTGCCCACAACCGTCTGAATAAACCCGGCCAAGGTGCGGCCCCGGACGGAGAAGTACTCAGTCAAATAGTTGCCCTGATACGTCTGACTCCAGCGAACGGTGATGAATATCGGCAGCAACATGAGCATATACTTTTGTTTCGACGCTTTCCAGAGACCCTTGAACCCATCCTTGATCGAGACGTGTTCTTTGTCGGTGCTGAAGGTCGGTTTACTTCCGTCCTTGCGGACCAGTTTATGTGCCGGCGCGACCGTCAGGGCGAGTGGAAGACCGGCGCAGCTGAGACCGATCAGCACGAGGTAGGTTCTCGGACTGACGCTGCCTTTCGCGGAATTATCGATGTTCAGGGCGAGTTGGATTGCGTTTCCGATGATCGAGCCGAGTTTGTTGAGAGCCATCCAGATTCCGACTATTTGTGTGAGCTTGCAGTTTTCTTCACCAGGTACCTTGGATTGCGACGCTTACTGTATGTCCCTCTGTTCTCGATCTCGGGGTATCCAACTGCAATGGCAGCTTCGGAAACCCACAGTGCAGCGGCCTGTCATACACGCATCAGCGATCGCCTCCATGCAAGCACATCGAGTGCAAAACCTACCGAGAAACCGCACAACACCGACCCAAACAGAAGAAACCACTGCGTCCCAAACACACTATTGCAGTATAACGCGGCGAAATAGGGCACGTAGCCGATCGTTCCCCCAACCAACACCCATTTCAAACTGAATCGATTCCCGGCGACGGCGAAGAGCGGACAAGTGACGATCATGATCACATAGGTGATGACATTCGAGGCATTAACGAAATACGGCGTCGCAAGACCGCCGGCGCCCAAACCTAGAGATCACAGATTAGCTTCCTTCAATCATATCGCAACCTTGGCATCTGCCAGCCCAAGACTCAAGCAAAACTCACTATTCAACGCATCCCAAATTCCCGGCTGCGTGAAACTGATCAAACCCAGCACCACAGCCTGGTACAAGGTCCCGCGATACCAGCGGTGCAGGGTCCCGACGACTTCACCCATCGTGTCCGTGTAACTGAACAGATTCCGCACTCAGTATCTGCAAGAAGCTGTTTTGTGTCCCGACGTTGGTATGAGTCTTATTTAATTGACGTTTGCTGGGCCAGTCGCGAGCGCCCCACTGCGATGTCGTGATCGAGACCACCAGCCTATCGTTTCCTGATCGGAGCAGACAAACATGACAATTGGACGGTTTCCATGTGTCATGGAAACCCGGTCCCACTCATTGTGAAGGTCAAAATGATTCATTGGGAGTTAAGGCACGCCCTATGTCACTTGCAAGGCGGGTGCGGGTTCGTCAGAACCGTGTCGTGCTAGAGCTTGACAGGCTGGTTCCTCGCTGGTTTGTAGATTCTGCTCGAGGGATCCAAAGTTTCAAACATCCTTCACGGTCAAAGTGTCATTCCTGCAACGATCTCTCGAGTCAAATTTGATCCCTTCTGTGCATGATTGGATGTCCCCGGGTAAGCGCTGCCGACGGGGCCCACTGTTCGGCAACTCTCTCGGCCAACGCCCAGAGTGCCGGGTGTGTAGGGGTGTGGGGATGGCCTGGTTGTCTATTCTGTATAGCGTTAGAATCTGCTCTGGTTGGCCTGACTCACAGTGTAGATAAGATATACGCAGTGAATACGATGTTGGACTTTATCTGGCCTGACATCCATGTGTGCATCGGTCTCTCATATGGGCGGGCACGTGACCACCTACCGTTCTGTGGAAAGGTTTTGTTTGATGAAGTTCTATGTCTGTAGCGAGTGTCTTTTCGACAGAAATAATATTTCCTCAGATGACGGTTGTAGCTGATAAGTATTCGTCGTTGTCCAGGCAGAACGGTTTCATGTAGTGTTGCATGCCTGGGGCGGTCTGGCAAAACGCATCCCAGGCATCTCAAAGGTCGGTCGGTGGCAGTTGAAAGATCCAGTGAAGATCACGCTATGATATTCTTCTTGGTTAGTCTCATGTGGTGTGAAATTGTCAATGGGGTGAAAGCGCAGTAGGCATATGGCGCTATTCCTATTCAGTTGTGTAGAAGATAAACCTGAACACAGAATGTTGGACAGTTTCACCTTTTACTAGTGAGATCCAGCAAAGTACAGCAAACTAACGCATGAATAAGCATAGCATTTCTCGCTACCTAGACCCAGATGCCCAGCTGGATCACAACCATTTTTCCATAACCAACTGATGAGCGTCGGCTCTGAAAGTGCTAGGGAATCGGATGGAAACGCTTGATTCTCTCTCATACTACAACTGCAGAGGTTCTAGAGATGCAGCGGCCCAGTGTGGGTCAGCTGACTGACTAACTACGTGCAGCCTAGCGCCGCAAGCCATACCAGCAGGCCCCAACACCAACAAACCGAGAAGACATACGCCGAGGAAACGAAGATCATCCCACTACTAGAATAAATCCAAGATATCGCACGGTCACCAACCAACTAACCCATTAATCCAACAATCTCCCATTCGACCGCTTCGTCATCGTCAACGGCTCCCCAAGCCGATGCAACAGCTTGAACTCCCTCGGCTTGACGAACATCGGCTCCGTGATGGCAAAGTATTCGCGGTAGTAGTCTTTTGTAATTTGGTTCTATATCGGGTATGGATGTCAATGAGTACCCTTGCGTTTCTTTTTCTTGACACCCTCTCTGCTCGATGGGTTTCCTCCAGGACAGGAGAGAAGTGTTAATGAGGGGTTAATTACCTGCAATAGCCATTCCTTCGACTCAGACCTAAATAGTTGACATTTGCTTGTTAGCTCTTTGGCCCATGAATTAGCCCATAGCTCTGCTAGAACCTCACGAGGTAGTCACTATACAAGCGACAAAACCACAAACGAAGAACCAACTCAACGAAGCAGGAGCATGAATAAAAAAAAGAAAAACCAAGTAATGACATACCAATTCTCAACCCACGACAACGTCCCCGGATTCTCAGGATCCTGATAGACTTCGAAAAACGTACACTGCGGCTCCGCGATAACGTTCTCAAAGACGGGCTTGAAAGCCTCAAGGAACTTATCCACGTTAGAGGGGTCAACGTGGACGGTCATTTGTAACGAGACACCTTGTTTCGAAGCAGCCATTTTTAACAATGTATTTGATTCGGCCAATTGACCAAGAGATGATTGATTGATTGATGTACGTGTACGCGATTGAGTTCGATAAAGGAGCACGAAGGATCGATCCGGAGAAGATACGAGGAAGGAATAACTTATTATTGTGAGTTAGAATGTCAGTCAGCGGAGTAGTTACCTGGCATGATTTTATAGCCCCAGACCAGACCAGCCCCTCCATTTGACATTAATAATTGAGGTGCAAGGCTGGGGGCTAAAATCTGACATTTGTGAGTTCTCAGACCATCTAGCACTTTCTGCGATGTGTATGTATATACCTGATACATGCATTGTGTAGATTGGAAAGATAAGAAAGAAACTAACACCATCACCATCACCGACGACGAACATTGACATGTAGAGATGGATCACCAATCAGTCCCGCGGAGAATGGCCTCCGGGCGGAGATTGCGCCTAATCTCCGGCGTCGGTCACGATGCGTGCTATTCTTGACTTGGTAATCAGGACTCCTAACTAACTCACTACTAGGGACTTATACTAGCACCGATAGAGTATGGTAGACATGAAAGGGCAGGCCATCGACTACTTTCGACTACTAAGCCACTTCATGTAGACTACGATCCTGGTTTTATTCCTGGCGTAAAGGCTAGAGTTGGGAATTTGGAGTTTTGACCTGAGCGGATCGGTGATTACAATTGATATTATTTAATTAATACTTGGTTGCTACGCACTGACATACACACCGTATACCGAGTTGGAATTAGTTAGTATACATATAAAATCTAGGCAGTATAAATCCTCCGTGTCCGTTTACTTAAATTCGCCCTTGCTGCTTGTATTCCTGAGTCAACACGCAGGTTAATGCATGGTGCCGGTAACTTCATGTATTTGAATCAATCGGGTATATGTATTGTGCATGGGATTATATGTGGCGCAGTGTTAATGTATGTACGTACGGGGAGTGTTCGTAATGCATTGCATGAAGATTATTACACAAGGGATGCAGACAGCCGGCCGGAGGGCTTGGCGGGTGGCGGAAGTGAGTCTTTTGGCAGACACGGAGGCGGATATACGGAAATACAGAGTGGAGAGGACAGTTGTGGTGGATTATAAAGGTGGCTTGAGTGAGCTGTTACATGTCTTGGACCGGAAGTTGACCGTTTCTGGTTTCAGTACATACACTGTAGTCTCGGAGCTCTCCGGACTGACCAAGTGTAGATAGGTTGTAATCTGGCTAGGAGGGTGTTATTCTACGCAATTTGCAGCATCACCACTGGGAACACGCATCCGGGACTTCCGCATGAACACAAAAGGGTCCACCTAAATCCTCATGGTGTACGGTCTGCAAGCTGGACGAGGATCCTGTTCAATGCGACCGTGCGAAACTATCATTACCAGTTTAGGATGCCTAGGACACCGTTCCCAACCATTGACACATCACGTCTCTTGAATCAAAGCGAGACAAAGCACCCATATACCTGATCGGAAGCTCCGTCGCCTCCAGGGCGAACCGATGGACACTTTCTTGGCACCATCGTCGATATCCCCTCGTCCCAAGGGAGAAAAAAGGGAGAAGGTTGTACACCGCAACTGTAAACATGTCCTCCTAGTCAAATCTGGTAGATCGATCAAAGACACGCCACGACGCCACGAGAAGACTTCTCCACATGCGTCAGTTTCAACAACTTCCTCGGCCAGTGTCGATCCCTGGGAGCGGAGCACTGCTTCACCGCGGCTATCGGTGGCTACACCGACGGAGGGGTTGCTCATTGTGAATAATATTGCATAACCTCTGTCTGTCGTGCAGCCAAGCAGCGCAGTCTAACCCGACAACCCCACCTTCGGCGTCTGTCGTGGCATGGCTGGATATGCAAAACCTTCCGACGATCAGACATCCATGAAACTGAAACCCCGCAGAGCAGTTGACGGCGTCAGGGCTGCATAAGTATGGAATGGAGTTCACGGACGCGGCCTTGACCACGGACCGGTCGGACGAATGCACGGTGATTTCATGCCGTCTGTTGATCGGCGAGGAGTGCAGAATTGGCCAACCAGGGGGGATGGGAGGGGGATGAAATGTGGACAGGTGACAGCTGGCAGATGGATGAGAAACGGCGGGAAGATGGGAAATCGAGACAAAACCAAGAGCAAAAAAATAAAACCATCACAGTTTAACCGGCGAGCGCTAGTTCTACGGCAGCGTCAATGCGCAAGGGAGAACCGGAATGACATGATGCGATATCGAACATGCGACCGCCACGTGGTCGGGGTGCTTTGAATTCCTGCGCATCCTGGACCATAACTTCCATAAGTGACCTACGGTCCTACTCCTAGTCTCCGTCCAGTGGCAGACCAGCAGGAGGAGAAGAAAAAAGACATGCATGCTCGGCCTAGGCTAGTCTATATCCGTGTCCGAAGCAGGGAACAGGGTGCGACTGGGATTGTAGAAGCGAAGAGAATGCTTCCGGGGCTTCCATAGACGGAGAGAGCGAGGTCCACTTGGGGCGAGAGAAACCGAGGAAACAGTAGAACCGGAGAATTTCATCCATCGAAAGTTTGGGCCTTGGGCTAAGACCCTGGTGCGCTGCGCTCGGAGTCCGTTTCACTCCTGTCCGCTGGGCGATGGGCCACTAGCGCCGCTAGCCATTAGTTAATACTTAATTAGTGAACAGAATGTTCTTTGCCTGGATTATATAAGATAACCATTGCCCTGGGTCTGCCTGCATCGTAGCCGGTTCCACTTTTCCGCTCTTTTTGCTTTATTCTTTTCTATTTTT
Organism: Aspergillus affinis; assembly: GCF_023601865.1. Lineage (NCBI taxonomy): Eukaryota > Fungi > Ascomycota > Eurotiomycetes > Eurotiales > Aspergillaceae > Aspergillus > Aspergillus affinis. Next base: position 17,756 of record NW_026515985.1, on the reverse strand, counting down.
TTCTTTGTTCATTTCTTTTTTTTTTTTGCCCTTATTTTATTAGTTATTACTGATCCTCTCTCGTTTCTGAACTTTTTTCTTCTTTTTTATCCTAGGCTCAGACCCAGTCTACATTTATCATTGGCCCTGTTCGCTGGTATGAATTAGAGCTCTTTGCAGGCAAATCGCTGGCAGTCGATCCGACTAGTCTTTCTTTCTACTTCAATCCCTGCACCCACCTCCGTCACTCCTTCCTCCATTCCCTTATACCTCTGGTACTATAAAACCACACCGAGTCTCTCCCTCCCCCACACTCTCTCGCACCTCAACGGCGCGCCCCTTTTCTCCCACGCATGTCGTCGGCTGCCCTCCACTCACCGATTGTGCTACAACGCTTCCACAAAATGCCACCGGTGCACGTCATCGCCACCGAGGACGAGAAAGAAGGACCGGCATTCGAATCGCTAGGCGACCAGTATGGCGGCAATCATAAATCCGGCATGCTGTCCATCTGTCCAGCTGCCTGGGTGCCCTACGTGCAACTAGCACGACTGTTCCCACCCGCCGGCCTCTTTCTCATCTACTTCCCTCACGCCTTTGGCATCCTCCACGCCGCCCTCCGCACCCAGGCCTCACTTCTCTCCGTCCTCCAGGCCAGCGCCGTCCTGTTCGCCGGCAGCTTCTTCTTCTCCAACGCCGCGCACATCTGGAACGACCTCATTGACGCCGGCCTCGACGCGCAGGTCGAACGCACCAGCCGCCGTCCCATCCCGCGCGGCGCCATCTCCCCCACCGCCGCCTTTGTCTTCGCTGCTACCCAGGCCGTCGGCGCCGCCTGGTTCCTAGCCTACCTGCCGCAGGGCTTCTGCGTCGGCTTGCTCTATGCCCTCCCCAACATCCTCGCCACCATGTACTACCCGCTCAGCAAGCGCCACACGCACTTCCCGCAGCTTGTGCTCGGCGTCTGTCTTGCCTGGGGCACCGTCATGGGGGAGCTCGCCATGAGCGCGCCCCCATTCACCTATTCTCCCTCAACAGGGACCTGGTCAATCGACTACGCCGTGCTCTGCCTCTTCCTGGCCGGGGTGGTCTGGACCGTCATCTACGACACCGTCTACGCGCACCAAGACCTGCAAGCTGATCTCCAAGTCGGCATCAAGAGTCTCGCCGTGCTGTGCCAGTCCCGCACTAAGGTCCTGCTGTGGCCGCTGCTCGCCATCATGGTGGCGTTGCTGGTTGAGTGCGGCATGCTCAGCGGGCTCAGTCCCCTGTATTACCTCGTGGCCGTGGGGGGCGCGACGATCGCGCTGGGGACGATGATCACAAAGGTGGATCTCCTGAGTAGCCCGAGTTGCTGGTGGTGGTTTAGCAAAGGGTTCTGGTGGGCGGGGGGTTCCATCTGTGGTGGTTTGTTCATGGAGTATGTGGTGCAGAGCATACGGGGGTGAATTACATAGTGATAATCATTGTATCCTTAACACTCCTTTTTCTTTTCTTTTCTGTTCTTTTCTTTCTGAATTCTCTCATGGATTGACTTTAGGGTTGGGTTTGGGATTTGTGGAGCGAATTGCATCAGCCTGGCATTAATTTTTGGATTTACTCGTATATATGTCTTACCGTTGTGCATAACTAGCTTGGTTTCTAATCTTCTGGATCCATTCTTTTCGGAAGCGTATGGGTCGTCGAAATATTGGGACTCAAATCCTTATTTCTCAATTCTTAGAGGGTTTATGCTGCTAGTTGCGGTATTGCAAAGAACATGCACAACTCCATGTGGAGATGTGGGGCTGGCTGTTCCTTCAATGTGAAGGGTGCAGTATAAGGCAGGTTCATGGTATAGGTTATCGACCTCGAGAATGCCCTGACTGCGCACAAATATAGATTGAACAATCGATTCCAAATCCATCTCCTCCATTAGATACCTCCGCTATTGACCATATTTGATTAAATAGCCCCAGTTAATCGCCCACATGGATAGATAGTCGCTCTTCTAGGTATTTGGCCCCATGCACTAAACCGACGCCTATGCATGTGCGACCGCAGTCAGATCTCAACCTCGACGGCATCTGTTGCAGGACTGACGCAGACAGGAGTGAGTTCGGTTGTGAACTAAACTACAGTTTGTGCTGGGAGTGTTTGGCGTGAGAGGTAGGGATGTGGCCATGGCTATGAAATGTCATTATTGCACGTTGCCTTCCTCTCATTCTTTGGCTCGGCTCTGTTGCTGAGTTTCGTGCACCCGTTGACATTTCATTTTCATTTCGTCCCGAGTCCGTGGATGGCCCCACCTCTGACGTGAACTTTATCTCACTTCTCCACATACGTGCATGTGGCTGGGGGGGGGTGAACTGCTGCTGTTGCTGGGTATGCGAAGTTCTAGGGATGTGGGTATGGGGGTATAAGGAGGGGAGAGATTGTTGATTTCAGTTGTTTATATTGATAGATGTAGGTATCGGGTCTACAGGATGATGTGAGGGGACTTTCAGTGAGGAATAGTGGCCCCACTATCTATCTTCACTATGGCTGTGATGTAACTACAGCAAGCACGGCTACTTGGTTCTTGTTTATACTCCTATGAATATATCAGAGTCGTATTTATCTAAGTAATCCAACATCTCCAATATTAAATAAAAAATACCCTACAATACACCTGCCTACTAATCCCATCCCTCCTTAGACTTACATAGGAACCATAAACCAATCCCCCTTTTCATACGTTCTCAACACCTCTTTACAACCGCCTCGCATTCCTTGATCTTTGCCTTTAATAGCGAAATCATATGATGTCCCAGGTAGATGACGAGCGGGACTTCATTCTGGACCAGAAGACTGACATTTTTGGATGGGCTGGTTGGGTTGGATTGCACGATGCAAGATGGTTTGGCCCAAGTGTTGCAAACCTACAGAAGACAGTTAGATACCACCGACAACGTATATCATATAGAAGGGATATCAATTATCAGCGCTCGAGTTTTCATATTCGTCTTCTGATGGATCAATTGCTGCCGGGTCGATGTCGTGCAGAGACTTGGGCGGCTAGCTGATGTTGCAAAGGACGCGGTTACTATATGCACGACAATAGTAGGAGAGGTGTTATGATTGCAACAGCCCTTGATATCTAGGTATCTGATACATTTGTATCTATGTATAAGATTCCCAGTTTATTTATATTTACTATCCCGCATGGAGACGAGGCAGCAAGGGGACAGGCAGGCATGGTAGACCCGGTATCATCTATGTCGTATTCCTTGCCATTCAGCATGAGATGCAGCAGGGATGTATCAAAATAAGCCATCAGCCGTCAACCACCAACCATCAGCAATCAGCGTATCTTCAGAGCAATATTCTAGATCTATATCTGCAGTCAGCGACAACGCCAATGATGCTGACAGTAGACATGTGGGGCCATTACACATCGAGTACCTTACGTGATTCTGACTGTCATTCAGAACCGAAATGATTCACTGATCTGCGATCAACATACTCTGTATGTCTGCAAAAACGAAGATCAAATAGACGAACCCACCGCCATGCTGGCATCGGGACAAGGACCAGGAATCGGAATAGGAATGGGATTTGGAAATAGGGATCCCCTGCAACGGGCTCTTTCTGCCCCGCCAGCTATTCTCACCGCCTTGGAGCACCCCTGGCGCCTACCTCGGTCCGCTCGGTCTCGCCTCTCCTTTTCTTTCTTCTTTGCGGGTATGCGGAATTGCATCCTTTTCATTGCGAAAGCCTTCAAGACTGTTTGGGTATGGCAACAATGATCTATGGTTCAGCATACGCCATTGACTATCTAGGTAGCGGGTTAACTCCTTCGTCGGCTAACTATACTTGAGGGTGAATCTAGTAGGCTGAATACGAAGCAGATCCAGCCCTCTGGCGGACAAAATTGCCCACCGACCAGTAAATATGAATCACGCTCAAAGTCCCCAGAAGTACTCGATGCCACGAATTTCGAAGTTGACAGAGAAAGAGACAATGGAGCTCGGACGTGTCTCATGAATTCCCCCTTACCCATCTCCTACGGAGTATATCCGTCTTCCGTATAGCTAGACAAACCGAGTGATGGTTCAGCCAGCGGATCTTTGATTTCACTGGCCCCGTCATCTTGTCCTGTCCACCGCCAACGTCAGCCAAAGTTTGGTCTGATTCTTGGGGTTCGGATATATAATTACGGAGCAACGACTTTCAGTTTTCGAGCTTCGTGTTTCATCTAGACTAACTGTCTCTGGAAGCTCGATACTCAACCAATACAAACGTCCTTACCCAGTACGGCAAACGGACGTCTTAGGTTTGGACTTTGGAGAGGGCCACAATCCCCAAAATTCTAACTTACGATTCATTCAGTTTCTTAGCCACCCAAAAACCCAAACCGACAGGGCAGACCATACTCCGGACTTTCGCCAGTGGCTCACTTAGTGGCTGGCCACTTTGTAATGTACTGTAGTGCCCGCGCTAATATACGGAGCCGACGCTAAGCTGCCTCAGGCAAGGAAATAATTGACCGCTGCTTCCGAGGCCACGCCGCCACGGCTTCCACCTCCGTCTCCTGCCCCGTTCCCGACTTGCGTTTAATAGAGTTGTCGGAAGGATTCTCGTCGCTGCTGGCGTTAAACGGTACTTATCGGGTTAAGTCAGGTAGGTAGTGGTGGTGGGGTAATTCTATACGAAGCAGGACGTGGTATATTCCTTCTGCTGTTAAACTCTCGAGAAGGAAATGTGGACGCGTTAAGTTTCCCTCTTTTTGGTATAGCTTAGCTTTTGACGGGGCTTTCCATTTTCATTTTCCTTGGGTTCTTTTTTGTGGGTTGGGTGTTATTTTTAAACCTTGACTTGCTTGCTTTGCTGGTCCTGGTCGGCTCGGATACGGGTGGTGCTCCGCTTCTTTTTTTTTTTTTTTTTTTTTTTTTTCCTTTTGGCCCTTGCTCGAGACTCGGACTCGAGCTCGAGGCCTAGCTTGAGTCGTGACATTTTCTATTCTTCGGATGTTTGGATGTGAGAAAGGTTCCGAGGCTCCGAGCTCCGAAAGACAGGACCACCGTGTGTCGGACTCGGAAGTAAGATGTGTGCAGAGTCAGACTGACTAGGCGTGAGACAGGGATGAATGAAGGATCCGATCCTGTCGTGTAATTTTGTATCGTATTTTCGTCTCGTGGAAGGTGTGGCTGAGCTGCCTTACCTAGCCTATCTTAGGCTGGCAATTTTATGCGTACGTTTTCTTTGCATATTAGGTATCGTTCACGAGATCCGTAATTCCGTCGTAGATATGTACATACGAATCGATGCATGGATGATTCTCTCTTTACCTCTACCTAAGAAGTAACTAGGTGAGGTAGGTAAAGTGTTCGATCTATACAACAACTCAAAAATTCAGAAGGAAATAAAACCCGAAAATAAACCCACGCGCGAAGCAATAAGTTAATCACGAAAAAAAAGAAGGGAGACTTCCGATCCTGAAAATCGCGGACTTGACTTTTGGTGGTGGCAAGTTTTTCTTTGGGTTTGGGTCGGTCGATTCCGCGGTCTTGGCGCGGTGTATAGATTGGCTGGTTTGGGTGATCGTGTTGAAGCGGTCCGTGGTTTTGATAAAGCTTATCGATGGGTGGTCGAGTCAGGCTCGATGGAGTTTGTTAATGACTGGATGGTTGGTTGGATGGATTGAAGGTGTCATGTCTTTTAGAGTGTTCTGGGAAATTATATATCTAGAATCTGTTGGTTTGATTGGGAGGCTACGGGTTAGAATATAAGTATATATCACTGATGTAAATGTAGGCGGTGATTAAGTGCTATGGTTTTTTTAAAATGTTATGTTGCTATGTTAATGCATGTGATTGTTATATCGAGCCAATGAATAGATATAGCTAAGTAGCTTGTATGATGGAATCGACCAACACAGAAGCTTTGGCGGCATAATTGGTTCTTCCTGGTGTTGTGTATATAGAAGTAACCGAGCAATGATGTACTTGCTGCATTGCAACCTCAGACATCACCATTTCCACAATGATCATTCAACCTAGAGTGCTCTTCGCTGTACACAATAAATATATTCATTCAGATACTTGTTGAATTGTTTGTCATTCGCGGAATACCTTTTCGTTCACCCATAACAATGCTACTAATGGGCCTATTTGGAAGCCGGGGATTTATAAGTTTATTATATCTCTAAATGCGATCTATATTAACACTGTCTAATGGTGTCTCTATACATCTAATGCTCCGAACGGCATTATGTATCTGTTCACCTATATGTAACACCCGGCTAACTTCAAGGACATCCGTAAGACAAACAAGTATAACGAACATTGATAAAATTTCTTCGGAATACATGATACCCAAAGAACCCTCAAGTGAATCACTTGACGAAAGACATTCTACGCGTACATACATTATCCCGACTAAGAATATCACAATCGACCAACAGGATCCACATCAACACCCGCCGATCCAAGAGTCTGCCACATCGGATCAAGTTCTAAAGCCTCTATACAATCTTTCCTTAACATGACCATAACCTCCAACACCTCCGAAGACACCGACCGCTGACGTGGCAAGATAATAGCAACACCATCAAGAGGCTTTTGTACAGTTTGCTGCGGACGATATCATCAACGGAGATTGACAGGGGTAGAAGGCGGTCGAGGAACACCAAAACCAGCACCTACAAAAATCACGTTTTTTTAACGCGTCAATCGATCTATAGAGGCCTCCTGGCCCCTACTAACCACCATGGAGGCTCTGAAACCCTGTGGTGGTGGTATTTCGCACGCATCACCCCCCCCGAGTGGGCAACGTGGCCTCCCAGAACGCGGAAACATTAGAGATGCCAGACACCCCAATACCGAGCCGCTGGCGATCAGGGGACATAATGCAACCTATAACTAGCGATTCCAGCGTGGGAACCACGCGAATGGATGAAGTTGGAAACCAGAGGCTTTGGAGACCCGAGGGACTCAGCAGGACCCTCAGCCGGGCCAGCGAGGCCCGGAGTGGAATCAGGCAAAGGAAATCATCCTACAGGGCCTCAACAGGCAGACTAAGACATCAAATACCCCTGCCGAATGTAAACGCACAGGCTCAGGTGTTCGCAGGGGCTCTAGAGACGGCCCAGAACCGGCAACAAGATGCGTACCAAACTATTTGGGAGCAATTACAAACACAACTGGCAAAGGAAATATCCGACTGGAAAGCAGAGCAGCAGATCCATGACGGCCTCTATCAAGAGCGAATTACCGGACTGGAATTGGAAGTTAGCAAGCTCCGTACAGAGCTCACAGATGCCAAACGTACTATTCAACAGCTTGAATCGCAAAGGCAGAATACCCCGGTAATCAGCACCCAAGGCCCCCGAGCAGGTCAACACAACCAGAACCAAGTTCCCAAGGCTAGAGGAATCTTGAATCAGATACCAAGACAGAAACCAACTTTCGCAGATCTGGCTGCTCTGCTCTCCACGAAGCCAGAAGGACAGGAATGGCAGGAAATCACTCAGAAAAAGAAGAAGCAAAAATACCAACAAGCTAGAGCAGCCCTAGCAAGTGGCCGGCCTGACCCAACCAAACTTCAGCCAGCCAAGAACTGCCCAAAGGAAGCACGGAAACTACTGTTCCGCCGGGAGGGTAGTAAGGACGCTCCAAGATCTGAAAAGGAGGATATAATATTGGCTATCAATCGAGCGGTAGCAGACAAAGGCCTTCTAACATTTATCCGAGCTGTGGACGCAGGGTACATAAATACAGGAGCAATCACGATTCTCCTAGATAAAGGTACCTTGAGCTCCATGTTGCTACCCAGTTATAAAGACCTGTTGGTTACTGCAGCTCGACAGGCAGACCCATTTGTAATATCTATTGAGCAGCCAGAGCAATGGTACCGTGTCAAAGTCTACGGAGTCCCAATCAGACGATACCTCAGCTGCGGCCTGAGTCTGGCTCGTGCGAAGATTGAACTAGGCACTGAGTATCACCTGAAAAGGAACCCAACATGGCTCCGAAGCTTAAAAGACCTGCAGAGCAGTGACCGAAAGGGCTCAACTATTGTTCTTACAGTGGGCTCACTAGACGAGGCCCGCAGGCTCCTAGTTAACGGCATTCGTTTTGGAGGGTCTAGATACAGGACAGAGCAGTACTGGGAAACGGGAGCTGATACAGTCTGCCGCCGATGCTGCCAGCTGGGCTACCGCAGTTTTAAGGCCTGCGGAGGCCGCCCGCCATGTTATTTTATATGTGCAGGCCCTCATGAAGGCACGGAACACGTCTGTCGGGTAGTAGACTGCCCAGCGAAGCCAGGGACTGCTTGCAAGCACATTCCAGCCAGATGTGGTGCCTGCAGCGGTCCACATCCGGCAACAGCGAGTAACTGTCCAGCCAAACGAGCAGTGAGAAAGGAGCTAAAAAAGAGGAATAGCGAGCAAAAGGAACTACCTCAGCAAGATAAGAGCCCTCGACAGACAAGTAACCAAGAACCAGCCACTCCGAGCTCTCCCTCGTTCACTGTGATCAACCGAGACCGGAAAAGAGCAGGGCTACGGAGCACCTCAGCCCCCAGCAGTCCCCGGACCCAGTGTAATCTGGCACCTGAGTCTATGGCTACCAGTATCTAGCAGTGTTCTCTGGACCTAACTGATCAGTTGAATAATCACTTCTTCGGTAGACCCACATATTTCTGCCATAGATACTTACTCTCTTACCACGTGACCCCACATTACCATGACCTCTGACAAACTCCAACTTATCGAGGAACGCACACAGGCATACCCTCAACACACGAACTGATTCTAAGCACCGCGCTTAGAATAGATTTACAAGAGCTCTTTCGAATACTCATATCTAAATCCTCATTCCGGGCACCGTGCCCGGGATCAGGGACGCCCGTCCACGGCCAGCCTCACCCAACCTGACCGCTACGGGACACGTGTCGCTACGATGGCAACACACAACTCCCAACCAGACGGACCTCTACAAGCTGCTCTACTAGAGACAACTACAGCAGCCTCTACTAGGGTTGCTGAAGGCCAGAGGATCTTCAGCCCGATAGCAGCCTTCCTTGACAAGCATCGGAACCAGTTAAGCCTCAGTTAAGCCTTTCTCCCAACCAGCGAGGTGCACTCGACGCGCTCAGTAACGACCTGGCTAATATAGCTCAACAACACTTCAACGCCTATATTAGCAGTATTCCTTTGATCTTGACTGCGACCCTCCCTGCCCCTGTTCCTGCCCCTGCCCTTGCTGCCCTTGCTTCTTTACCCCCTTCTCCCCCCCCATCTCGCCCCCTCTCTGGTCTTGCTCAGTCGACGTACGCAACAGCTGTTCAAACAACTAAGGCCAAAGGCCCTGACGTACCTGAACCCAGTACCAAACTAAAGACTACAATCTCTAGCTTGAATCAGCAGCCTGACTCCCGCCTCTTTGTACGCCTCTTTCTGAACTACATTACTAAAAATATAGACGCATGCGCTATTTATACCAGCCTCCGTTCCCATCTAGGTACCAATAACAAGGTACTCAAGGGGGTCCAGTCTATTAAGATAGAGTTTGCCCTCCTGCCTCTATCCCCTGGAACTCTTGCAGCCCTAGAGGCTCAGAAAGAGGCTATCGCTACCTTCTTTACTACCTGCTAGATCGAGCGAAACTCCCGCTGGATCTCGTACCGGGTAACAAATATACCAAGAAAGGTTAGCTAGCTCAATGCAAGCTAATACTCTATAATCTCTGTTAACCCGGAGATACAGCTGAAGTAATTGAAGCTACTAGTTTTGCTCCAGTCAGTATAACTGAAACTGCTGCTAGTGCCTCAGATACAAATACAATCTTTGCTGGAAGTGATATAACTCTAGATCTTGCGCACGTAACTCTCGCTGCTATCTCTGTGGCTCCATATAACATACTGAGAAAGGCTATATCAATTACTGCACTGTTGCAGCTCCTTATACTTGCCCCCTAAGATATTTACACTGCTATAGTCCTTACCCAGCAGACTATAACCAATGCTTTCTCCGGCCCAGCAAGCCAGGTTCTCGTTTCACAAAGGCCCACCAGGCTGAGACCCGTAAGATCTGCTTCTTATCCCTCTCTAAGGTACGGATTGAGAGTAAATGCTGCTTCCAGCCTCCCGCAGGCCCTGTAAACCCTGAGGTCTCGCAGGATTAAGATATAACTATCGACAGCAATCTTACAATATCTTTATCCCGTCCAGTTACTCCCCTTTCACAAGGACTAGCAGACTCCCCTCCAGTTACAGTTAAGGCAGTTCGTTTTACCACATTACCACTGCTAAATCAGTTTGGAATTCTAACGAATAAAAAACTATAAGATTTCAGAACTACCAGACAAATTCTCTCTCAATATTCCAGTTAAATGTAGGCCGCGACATTACAGCTCATAAAATTACCCTATCTTAGGCATTCTCTAATAATATTGACATTATCTTGATACAAGAACCTTATATATATAAGGAACTTACCCGTAAGATTACCAAAAGATACCCCTTATATGAATACTTTTTCTTAACTGACAGCTGGATAATAAACGGCCGACCTAGAGTCTTTATCTATATCCGAAAAAAAAAAGGGTATACAGTCCTTTTAGCTCTGCTCTAATACAATCGATCAAAAAGTACTATTAGATTTTCTCTTTCTCTAAATTTATGCATGCTCAGGGCAATCTACCCTGATCTTTAATATCTACAATGCTCTCATTCCTGGATTCTCGATCAGGCCTAGCAGGGCCGTTCAGGAATTTATAAAATTTCCTGACTCCTACTTTACCTAACCAATCTTACTAGCAGGTAATTTCAATTTACTATACAGCAGATGGCAGCTCTCGTTTCAGCGAGACCCCTCTACTTTAGCCGAACTAGTATCCGAATGGCTCAACAGATCTGGACCACTATTTATCTCTGAGATAGATACCCTTATACATGACAAAGGCAATACCTTCGATCTAGCTTTTACATTTAGTACCCTTGCTCTCGCTGGAGCAAGTACTAGGATCGCAAGCTATTCAAATGCTACATCAGATTACCGCCCCCTCCTCACTATCTGTCACGAGCTGTGACCTGCCTCCGAAGACCTTCCTTCGCGATACCCTATGACCTAACTACCCGATCGGGACTAGCTTCACAACGTAGCTTAGTTTCTTCGTTGAATGCATATCCTACATTTTCGCGATTTCTTATTGCCAGCGTAGCCGTTCGTTACAAAACCTCTCTATGGAATCCCTGAAACAGGGAATCATTGGTTTAAAATCTATCATTCTTATCACTTAGAATACCTCCGGATAAGCCAATCAACATTCGATCCATGCCTACTCTACACTATGGATAGCCCTAATTCAAGGGAATCCACTGATTTCGGCATCATTGGACTTTAAACTGATGATACCCTCATTCTCGCAGATGCCACATTCGCTGAATCTGAGGAAATAAATTACAGAAGGCTCAATTTCTGGCTAAAAACCGCGAGAAGTTGACCATTGAAAAACCCTTGAAGTTCAATGGCAGCATGATCAAGTTAGAACCTGATAGGATTACTCTTACCCAGGAGACTCAATGCATCAAACTGTTATCTATTGGCAAAACAACCGCTCAGGCATCAGGCACCCTAAAGGATCGATATATTGCAGAACGCGCAAGAGGTACCTATATTGCCTCTGTCTGCCAGCCAGAAGCTTCATTCGACTTATCATTTGCTGCCCAAGTGATTAACCCAAGCAAGGAAGACGCTGAATCCCTTAACAAGCGACTTAACTGGCAGCTAGAGAACGCCGCCAGAGGCCTTAAATATGTTAAACTGGACCTGGAATCCTTTTAACTGCTAGTCTTTACAGACGCATCATTCGCCAACAATAAAGATCTCTCTTCTTAAATTGGCTATATTATCGTACTAGCTGACAAGAGAAATGCCAGCAACGCTACTGCCGCGAATGCCAACATTGTTCATTGGAGTTCTATCAAATGCAAGCGTGTCACCCGCAGTGTTTTAGCATCAGAGCTCTACGCCATGGCTCACGGTTCAGATACTGCATTCGCAATAAAGTTAACTTTAGATTAAATACTGCAAGCTAACATCCCAATCGTACTCTGCACTGACTCGAAGTCATTATACGATTGCCTCGTACGGCTCGGATCCACGCAAGAGAAACGCTTAATTATTGATGTTATGTGCTTCCGACAAGCCTATAAATGCCGCCAAATTACAGATATCAAATGGATCAATAGATATTCTAACCCTGCCGATGTAATGACAAAAAGCAAGCCTTGTAACGCCTTAAGACAACTCATAGATACGAATCGCATCGACTTGCAAGCTATTGGTTAGGTTGAACGCTCGAATTCAGCAACACCTGAGTACCGGGAAATGGGATGAATTTTGGATTCTGGAACTGCACGCTTTGTTTTTGATATCTTGCCCTTTACGTTTTTACCACTTTTAAAGTAGGCCCAGTGTTGGAACCATTATTCAGCTGATATGCCTAAGTCATATAATTCCTTGGCATGGGCAGCTAGTAGTTTAGAATGAAACTTCACTTTTACCCACCGAACATATACCTACATTCCGTTGAATCGATAGGATATCTGCTTAGGGCAATGACCAAGTCAACCGACACTTAGAATTGGATCATTGATTCAGACAGAAGTGAATCTTTTAATGCATGATATAACTCTGAAGCTATGGCTTCATTATTACTAGCATTATCTCCGGTAATTGTTGTCAATTTAGCTTCAAGATTCAACTCACGGAGAGTAAAATGAATAGCGATTGCCAAATTTTCTCCACTATGAATCCCGTGTAATCCAGTGAACTCTAATACCCTCTCCTGGTATCTGAAATCCTCTGTAAGCCAGTGGCCAATGATGCCGAGGATTGGTAGATGATTTTTGCTGGTCCAAATATCTAAGGATAAAGCAATTGATTTGCAAGTAACTGCAAGTTCCTCCTTTAATTGCAGTCGCTGTATTTGAAATTCATCCATAAGTCTCTGACGTAATGTAAATCGTGATAGAGGTGGGAATGAGATTCCTAGAATATCATAGAATATCTGATGGAAGGCAGGTGATTCAATTGTTCTAAAAGCAAGTTTTTCCTGAATAATCTACCGAAGGATTTTCCTTTCCAGTAATTGTTAGTATAAAAGATTCTCAGTTTTAGCTATATAATCTTTTATAGTGGGCTGTTCTTTCCTATCGGAGACTGTACACTAGAATTCAGGTAAAAATATCCTGTGCTTTTCTAGATGTCGTTTCATGTTGGTAGTTGAAGTCTGTCTCAATGAATCTGAAGTACTCCAGCTACATTATACTCCAGTTTTACTCTCAATAGAGGCGCATTGTATATGTCGGTCTTTCAGCTCCTGTTTCTTTGTCTTTTTGTTAACCCACTTTTGATTAACTTCAGTAATCTGGAAATAACCCCACATCCATTTTGTGACTGGAGCTGGATGGTGTCGTTTTTGAGGGTATAAAGTTGAGCAGCTTGATTCTGCTAGAATTAGTAAAATTGATTCAGATGGTAGAATCTCGGAGGAGGGAGGTTCAATTAGGGATCTGGTATCTGGAACTGGAACTGGATTTGAATTTGGATCTGGAAAATCTGGCATGCGATCTATAAATAAGGATTCTTTATCATATTTATCATTGAGAAGGAAATAATTGAGTTGCTTTTGGCGAGTAGCCATTCGCTGACTGTCATTTGAAGCCATAACATTGATATAGCTCAGTTAGGTGATCATAATCTTTGTGGGTGTTAGAAGTTCGGTTAACAACTGGGCAGGTAGCGATGACAAGTGATGTAGGTAGACTATGAACCCTGTTTTGCTGACTTTTAGCGAACTCGGCCGGGCAAGGATCTCACACACAACATACTGGAGTTCCTTTACGGCACAGATAATTAAGCTAGGTAGATGAATTTTGTTATTCGGTATAGTAAATTGTTGCCTTCTATAATCTATCATCCGTACCTGCGAACATACTGTGATATAATAAAGTACAGTATTAACAGTCCGTGACTTAGCGATAGGGACACCTCTCCTCCGTTACTCCATCCCATGTAATTCCAAAAACCTCGCACAAGTGGAGTAACCAGTGCGATATAAGGCAAGCTAAAAGGTTAGTTACATCTTAGATGATTCATATATGGGACCACACTTACGTCCACGGACTTTGAACAATATTCCGAAGAATAGTAACGGTTCGCGAAGGCGGTGGTGAGGAGGAAGAGTGAGAAATTGATGTGGTAGTTATTTCATTGGTACCCATTTTGTTTTATCCGATAGTAGAATATATCAGCACCGCTCGAGGAAAGGAAGAATATGCTGTGTGTACTAAATGGCAGATAATGAGAAGACCACTGTCCTGGCTACGCGAGGTATTTATGTACAAAGCAAACTCTAACCCCCCTTCCACTATCAACGGTTCCTTCCCGTCTCCACTGTTACGGGCTTGGCAGTGGGTAGGTGCGCTTCTACCCGCCAAGACCGTTTTAGTAGGTCGTTACCGACTGAGCTACTAAAAAGACCAGAATACCAAGTCAACGACTTGGTACGCGCATCACTCTATATAGTGGTTCTTGGTCAGTTCGTCACATCCACATTGGAGACAGGGATTTTACGTACTGATAACATTAAGTTCAATAGTCCATCCTGCTGTGGATAGCCATAATATTATGTCTCATGTGCAAATCATACAATAGAAAGTCGGGTACGTTCTTTGGAGAATCGTCCAACGCTAAACACCGACATACGGCTATAAATATGGCATAGCGAACCCCCAAAAATGACCTCCTCAGTCGCACAACCATCCTGAAGCATCAACATGAAGCTCTCAATCTTCCTTCTCTCCCTTTTGACTACAAGTCAAGTTACTTTAGCAGCACCCACTCCAATTGTGGATGTTGCTGAACTTCCTTCGGATACCAGTCCTGAAATCCGATCTTCTAATCCGGCTGACGAGCCGCTGGCAATTCTAGAGCAGAGGGCGACTAGAGTCTGTGAGATACTTGATCAAACGATTCGTTCTATTGGTACCAGCAAGCTTACGTATGGCGCATGCTCTCCTCTTCTTCCCCAATAATTTTTCAGAGACTAATGATTTCTAGGGTTGTGTATATCGTAATCGGCTCACATCTTTCTCGACAAGTGTGTGAATATGCCGGTGGCAGTAGATGTGAGGAAGTATCTTATGTCATTTCAGACGGTCTACTCTTGGCCTATGTCGCTGCTGCCCACTACTCTGGATCCATCCCCGAAGGTCTACCGAGCAAGCGTGACGTCGATGTTTCCCAGGGTTATTCCCGGCTGTGGGAGACTATGCTGTCGAGTAATGACGATATCTCCTACGAAAATCTCGCTTCTCTCCCGATTTCCCGAAATGATCTTTCCTTGGATAAATGTGAGGATGAATTTTTACCGACCCACAGATTCCAGGTTACTGGTTTCGCCCTTAAGGACTCTCCGAAGCACGATATTATCGCCAATCACTATGAAAATGGCGAGACCGTTCTTCAACTTCCCCTTGCGGGAGGGGATTCTGGTGCGAATGGCACTGAAGGATCTGGTTTGAAGAAGCGATTCGACAGACCTGGGTTCAAGATTTCGTTCACTACCAGGCAGGGATCGAAACTCACTCACGCCCATCAAAAGTCTATGGCACTGGCGGGGGCTGCTACATGGGCTGTCTATGCGGACAACGCCAACCACAAGATGGATGATTTCATCGGTTTTGCTGAGACTGGACATTCGGCCAACTTTTACTACCGGATCATTCCGGAGTTGAAAAGATTCGGAACAAATTACGAGACTGTTGATACTTGCGGGGGACTGGCATCGTACTTGTAAAGAGACTCGGCAAGTGGTGAGAGCTATGTCGTGGGAGCGAACTGATAATGAATGCGTGTTCATGCATCCATCACTAGCACCGATGACCAGTGAGGAAGGGTTTTGTGGAGGGGTTCATGACCTTATATGAGAACCAAGAAATGAAGGTCAATAGACTTCATCAGAGCCCACAAATGGGCCTGAATCTCGGGCCCAAGGCCCAACCCACTGTGGGCTGATGGCCCAGATTTCAGGCCCAAGCCCAACCATCAGGTCCACGATGGGCCCCCAATGGACCCCTGCAAAAGCCCATTTTTGCATAAAATCTTGGTCTTGGCGTTCATAAAGCTGCTAAATAATCAAGATAAAATACCATTTTTTACACCTGTTCTAGTTTGTCGACTGAGCTTCTTTATAACCTTGCCTAAAACAGTAGGAAACTTTAAGAAATCATCTTGAAATCAAAGAAAACATGGCTTATTCTAAGTTATTTACTCATAAAAATTTCATATTCTGATTATTATAGTAGTGTATGGGTAGTTTATAGATAAAATCAATATAAACTTATCAAGATATATATTTTAATTACAAGAGAGTGTATACATCTTCTTGACAAGAGATAGAAGTAAAAAGTAAATTATTCCTGCTTAGTCTAATTCATTTACATTTTACATGAAATAAAAGCCTATTTCCTCTCTTTTAGAATTCTAATCCTAAACAATAGTATAAAGAAGTTAATTTGAAAGAATTCAGCTTTTTTTACTAGTATTCTATTTCTGTATCCGACCGGGTGAAATATTTCGAGAGTATCTAAGATCAAGTTGAGCCGGGAATGGGCTATAAGTGGGCTCTCGTAGGCTATTCATGGGCTTTATCTGCTATTAGTGGGCTCTTGTGGGCTTTTCGTGGGCTTTTTTGGGCTATTCATGGGCCCTCATGGGCTTTGTTGGGTCTCGTTAGGTGTTGGGCCTCGTTAGGCCAAACACACTTCACTTGTGATATGTAAGCTTGTTTGTTTGACTCATTGTCTGCAGCTAAGTAACATAAATTGTCAGGAATCTTTCTTCTAGTAATTGTCACGGACTGTGACCTGCCTCCGAAGACCTTCCTTCGCAACACTATGACCTAACTACCCGATCGGGACTAGCTTCAGAGCTGGCCCACACATATTGTGACCGGTTCCTGAATAGCTTCACAACCTAGCTTAGTTTCTTCGTTGAATGCATATCCTACATTTTGATCAGGAATCATCAGCGCACCATCCAGGCAAGGGATGTAAAATATATGCTTAAATCCTCCCCGCGGGGTGACCTTTTGAAAACCTGGTTTGAGGCAATGCGAGAAACCTTTTGAATATCTATCAAAAGGGGGCCTAGGTGTTCCGAAAGGAGTCAGTGATCGCTAGAGGGATACTGGGATATGAGAACCACCCGACACAAAGCTGTTGTAGTGGAGTGACAGGGCACCCTCGAGTTCAGCTAGCTCTGGGATTGAGGCAGAAAACCCTGCCTCAGCGAGGGATAGAACAAAGCCTAAGTACTCTCTGGAGTAATGGAAGCTGTTAAGCCTAGCAGGATAGTAGTTGCCGGATGTGTTAAAGGCAAGGCCTACACCAAGACCGAACTATTTATTACCTGAATAGGTACAGCGTACCGCTTCAGAGTTTCAAAGTATATGGTGGGAACTGAGCTAGGTTAGTAGGGCCTATTACACAAGCAGTACGCTGGTTAGGTAGTGCTAGTAATGGCCGCGGGATCGACCGATTATACGGCTCGCAGCTGCAGCAAAAATGGATATCCGCCAACGCTTGCGTACGGAGTGGACAAAGCAGTGGGAAAGGCAGAAAGTAGGCAGGCCGACGAGGCGGCTACTGTCTAAACCAGACAAGAAGGTGGTTGCAGATGACCTGAGGTTAATTTTTCGGTCGGGCGTCTTAAAACAGGCTTGGCAGTCATGTGATTTTCACCC
>NW_026515984.1:0-38577 GCF_023601865.1 Aspergillus affinis | reverse complement strand
TCCGCTAATCAATTGGTTAATATAATACACTAATTGAAATGCGCTAATTGTGCTTCCCGGACGGACGAGGGGATACTGGACTGTGCTATACTATAGATGAGCCGGTGGCGATGCCAAGACCAGCGTTTCCTTATCAACTCTTCCCTGCCCTCACTTTCCCCTCACTTGACTCCTCCTCTTCCCCCCTCAACTACGGCCTTCCCGGTTCACCGCAAATAAAATACATCATGAGCGAATTCCCTCCCGCTAGCCTTCAGCCTCTCATCCAGGAGGTCTTTGACCTCCTCGTATCCCGCAAGGAAACCGTTTCCGTGGCGGAGACCGTAAGCTCTCCGAACCATTCATAGACGGATCTACTTCCTCGGCGGGGAATGGCTTACAAAGTCTCAGGCGGCCGGCGGACTCATCTCAGCCTGTCTACTCTCGACGCCCGGAGCATCCTCCATTTACAAAGGTGGATTAACGGTGAGTGAGAACCTCACCAAGTGGTCATAGTTACGAGGGAGAGCATGAGGTTGGCTTTATCAGCCGCAAAACAAGAAGAGCAGACGAGAAAAAGAACCAGAAATGAACTGAGGACTAAGTCCCCCGACATCGAACAGGTCTACACGCTAGATTCTCGTATCGCCTTTGCGGGCTGGACGCCAGACCATTTGAAGAACTACAGCGGCCCTACGCCAGACATTGTGGCGGGACTGGCGGACCACGTTCGTCAGACCCTCGATGCGAGTTATGCGATCAGTGAGAGTGGTACGGCCGGGCCGACGGGCGGGACGAGGAGGAATCGCACACCGTAAGTCTGACTTTTCTTCTGCTCCTGTTTCTTGTTGGGGTTCAGAGGATAACGGCGTGCTTTAGAGGCTATGTAGCGGTTGCGGTATCCACGGCACACGGAACGTATACCCGAGAGGCAGACACGGGGAGCAATGACCGACAGGCCAACATGGTTGGGTTCGCCACGGAGGCGCTGAAATTGCTGCGGGATGTCATTCAGGGAAAAGCAGCGTTGTAAGACATGAGTGGTCATTGAGCCGAGACTGGTTCCTGGACGGGTCCACTGGTTGGCATTGTTTGGAATGTGAATGGACTTTCATTGTCTTATTGTTGAATGTTGAACATTGGGGATATGGCCCGAAACGAGGTATGGCCGGGACGGAGGAGCCGAGCAGGTTTCCCAGTTCCACTGGAGCATAGAGTAATGATAAACAAATAGGGAGTGTTACAGGCACACCCCTCTCGCTCCTGGCACACCTTCACGTGACCATTCTGTCTATTTTGGTTAGTCAGCCGCCGGTCGCGGCGGGGTAGCGGTACTCCGACCACACTTTTTTGGTAACGTATTTCCCCACCGAGTCGGCCACACCACCGAGTCGGCCACCTCATTAAAAATCTACGCGTTTCATCGCCCTACTCAATTCAACCATCTATCATGCCTCCAAAAGCGCGTCAAAATTCGAGAAATTTAGCGGAGCAGAAGGGAAGACTTCTACTTGCTATTTCTGCTTTAAAAAATCAAGAAATCTGCAATATTCGTGAAATAACGCGTATTTACAATGTGCCTCGTTCTACCTTGCAAGATCGATTACGCGGAAAGATAATACGCTCAGAAACACGCGCCAATAGTCATATATTGACTCAAAATGAAGAGGAA
Source organism: Aspergillus affinis (assembly GCF_023601865.1). Classification (NCBI taxonomy): domain Eukaryota; kingdom Fungi; phylum Ascomycota; class Eurotiomycetes; order Eurotiales; family Aspergillaceae; genus Aspergillus; species Aspergillus affinis. The sequence continues at coordinate 36,926 of NW_026515984.1, read as the reverse complement.
TCGCTTGTACAATGGATTCTATCGTTAGATCGACGCGGAGCGCCTCCCCGGCCGTCCTATATACAAGAAATGGCTGATATTCTTCTTACTGCGCGCGGTACGATACCAATTCAAACAGTCGAAAAGAACTGGATCTCTAAATTTATTAAAAGACGTGACGATTTAAAAATACGCTATAGTCGACGTTACAATTATCAACGAGCGAAATGCGAAGACCCTAAAATGATCAGGAAGTGGTTTAACTGCGTACAAATTACTATAATGTAACATGGGATTGCACAAGAAGATATCTATAATTTTGACGAGACTGGCTTCACTATGGGCCTAGTAGCTACTGCCCAAGTAGTTATTAGAGCTAATTATTATAGAAAAGCATCTCTTGTACAGCCAGGCAATCGACAATAGGTTACTTCGATCGAGTGTATTAACTTTACTGGTTAAACTCTTCCTCCATGTGTGATCTTCAAAGGGAAAGTCCATATAGAGGGTTAGTATCAAGATAATAAGCTCCCACGCAATAGTAGGATTAAAGTTAGTCCAAATGGATAGATTACTAATAAGATAGGCCTTCGCTGGCTTAAAAATATCTTCATTCCTATTACTTCTAGTCGTACGACTGGAAAATATCGTTTTCTGATTCTTGACGGCTATAGTAGCCATCTTATACCTCAATTTGATCAGCTCTGCAGCGAAAATAACATGATTCCTATCTGCATGCCTACTCATTTTTCTTACAAGCTTTAACCTCTGGATGTCGGCTGCTTTTCACCTTTAAAAAAGGCGTACAGAAAGTTGATAGAGCAAAAAGCGCGTCTAGAAATCAATTATATTGACAAATTCGACTTTTTAAAGGCCTTTCCAGCTGCTCGCGAAAGCGCTTTTTAATCAGAAACTATCAGAAATAGTTTTGCAAGCGCGGGCCTAGTTCCATTCAATCCAGATAGGGTATTCAGTCAGTTGGATATCCAACTAAAGACCCCTACATCACCAGGCAGTTGATCAATTAATTCAGTACCGAAAACGCCTTATACTACTAGGCAGTTAAAAAAGCAGGCATTTACTACAAAAAGACTGCTTAGAGAATGCGCTTACAGTCCTTTACCATTGCTAAAATCACGATTAAACAAGATTATTAAAGGTCATGAATTGACTTTAAATGAGCTTGCTTTAACGTGTGAAGAACTGCGCAAATATCGCGCTGATAATGAATGGAAAGGTCAAAAGCGCAAGCGTTTTACTAGGTAGCTAGCTATTGCAGAGGGGCCACCTATTCAGGAAGGCCTAGAGCAATTCCAGCGCGAGAATGAGGTTAATGAAGCTCAAAATACGCTTCCTATAGATCCTGCACTTTCTGCAGTTGGACCGCGCGTACGAGCGCCACCGCGCTGCAGTGATTGCCATAATCTAGGACATAGGCGATTGCAATGTCCTAATCGAGTTTCTAATTAATTTTTAGATAGAAATGCAATTGCTTAGTTGATAAAGGCCCTAGTAATTAGAAGTTGGTAGGCGGTGGCTGTTACCTCCTGAAGCCAGGGGGCTTGGGGAGAACGTTCCGGAGGATCAAGGGATCCTCTGCGGCAGGCATCCAGGAACATTCCTAGGGATCCTGCAGGCATTCCTGCCTGAGGCAAGCTCCAGGCAGTATATAGAGTCCCTGGATTCTCTCTCCTAGATAGCCTTTTCCTCCCTATGGGAAAATTCCTTGACTACGAGTCATAAACAAACTAGTCTCTTACTAGGCTCCTTTGTAGACCGTCACAGTGGCCGACTCGGTGGTGTGGCCGACTCGGTAGGGAAATACATTAGTCACGTGATGTGCCAGGAGCGAGAGAGAGGGGTGTGCCTGTAACACTCCCCAACAAATAAATCATCAGAGACAAGTCCGCGCACAGCCCCAATGACGCAGCGAACACCGCCACAGAACGTGACTCGGTGATTTCATTTGCAGCTCAGCCTTATTAAGTCAGCAAGACAGACTGAAAGGTCTCACTTGCCCGAATGTGACTGGCCGCCGCCCGTTCGTCAGGAGCTGAAAGATCTTTCTTCGTGTCTTCGGTCCTTTTCTTTTCCCTTTCTCTTTTCCCTTTCCTCCTGACCGGACTGAGGGAATTGATTTCCTTCGAGCCTCTCTCTCTCTCAACATAAAAAAACTTAGTACCACGGAACAACCCCCTTCTATCCGGAACCCGATCACCGGAACCCCCAAACGCTTCCCTCTACGCCCACCTGACACCCAAGATAATTCTGCCGCCGACTCCGATCAGGCCCCCAAATTCCCATCCTTCCACCCCGCCAGGGAACTCGTCCCGCCCATCTAAAGGGATCGACATCATGGACGCGGTAAACTTGCGCCGCAAGGACACCACCAAAGGTCCGCCGCTTCGGATTCTGTCGCTAGGTAAGTAGAGGTATACATTCCCATTCATATCGAGTTTTCGGGCTAACAAATCAGATGGCGGTGGCGTCCGAGGTTACTCGATGCTCATCATCCTGCAGGAGTTGATGTATCGCATCTACGTCGAATGCGAAGGCAAAGCCCCGCGGCGCGATCAAATTCCCAAGCCCTGCGACCATTTCGACCTCATTGCCGGCACCGGCACCGGCGGATTAATTGCTCTCATGCTGGGGCGCCTGCGCCTCGACCTCGAAACCTGCAAGGAAGTCTACGTGCGCATGACCCGTCGAGTCTTCGAGACCGACAAGACCATCGCCGGCATTCCGTATCGGTCGACGTTGTTCAAGGCGTCCAAATTGGAAGAGGCCATCCGCGAGTGTGTCCGAGAACATACCATTTACGAAGCTGAAGGCAACGACTCGTCTCCGGGCGGCGCTCGCAACTCCATGGCCAGCGCGCCCTTCAGTCCGAATTCTCTTCCGCAGCGCTCCGGCAGTCGCGCCAGCTTCAGCACCAGCACGTCACATTCCTCGAACCCGAGTCAGCGAGGCTCCGCATACATAAACGGTCTCCGGTGGGGAAATCCAGACGCGGCGTTGTATGATAACCGAGAAAATCGGACCAAGACGTAAGTTTTTTTTTTTCTCAGTATACTCAATACATCTATCCATGGACTAAGCTAATGGTGTAGTGCCGTCACTGCTTTGTATAAAGGTACCACGCGGCATGGAAGCTCCGTGCTCCTCAGATCCTATGACTCCCGCAAGGAGCCTCCACCCGAATTCAACTGCACGGTATGGCAAGCTGGTCGGGCCACGTCGGCGACCGGGCTCGCTTTCAAACCCATCCAGATCGGTCAGCACGTGTTCATCGACGAAGGGGCTGGCACGTACAATCCGTCGCCGATAGTTCTGGACGAGGCCGCCGTGAACGAGTGGCCCGGACGGGAGGTGGGCGCGTTCATCAGCATCGGCACGGGTCGACGCCCGTCCGGCACCAACAACCGACAACACGAGTGGTGGGAGGGCTTCTTCGGCGATTCGATGGGCACGTTCGCCGAGGCGCGACGACGACTGATCTCCAAGATCGAGGGCTGCGAGGATATCCACAAGGACATGCTGCGCGACCATCTGGCCAAACGCAACGTGAGCAAAGACAACTACTACCGGTTGAACGTCGAGGTGGGGGTGGGTGAGTTCGGCATGAACGAATGGAACCGACTGGTCGACATCAGCACCAACACCCGTCGGTACCTCACGCGACCGGAGGTGAAGAAGCAGATTCTTGATGCCGGTGTGAAGTTCGCCAAGATCGAACGCATGAACCAGCGGCTAGCGGCCCACCAGGCGGCCGGTAACTCGGACATGCCCAACTTCCAGGACGACTGTTCCATGTATATCCAGAGCCCCCGACTGTCGGTGCCGCCGCCGCATCATTTCGCCGTTGAACTGCCCGCCGAACTGCCGGGCGACTTCGTCCTGCACCCCCCCACCAACGCGCCGCCCGTTGACGACCGACTTCCCGTGCATCCCACGCCGCAGGATACGGTTATGCCGTCGCCGGCGCGAGGGTCGGGCAGTGATTTCGGCAGTTTCTGTCCCAGCGACGTTAGTCGACCCGGATCGCAACAGCACGGATCCCCGCGACGGAGTATGGACCACATGTTCGAGCATGGCGCGCCGCCCGTGCCGCCGAAGACCCCGATTCCCTATCCGCCCGACCACCCGAGCGAATTGGGAGAGGTCCCGATGCCCATGCCATTGTCGGTCGCCAGTCCCGGGCGGAATGGCAAAGTGCGACCGCCGTATCCCGTGGATGAACCACCTCCGGTGGTGAACAAGCAGCGAAAGCCTAGTTACCACGTGCGGTGAAGAGGACGCTGTTTTCTGTATGATGGATGCATCGGATGTTGATGAATTCCCTTTGTTCTCAGTCCTTTTTTCTCTTGTCTATTTGTTTTTACGAGTGAGGCCTTGGGACACCTATGGATACCCGGATGAGTTTTTATAGCAATATCAATATGAATGCATGATGAATGATGAGTCAGCCAGTTGTGCACTGCCAGAAGTCTTGGCGCGGTCTAGACTGAAGTAGTCAAATGCCTAACCAGACTTTAAAGATAGTTTCCTCTATACTTTAGACGGTATATCTACACTCTACAACTGATAAACAAAGATGACAACGTTCCTTCTCAGCACTAACTACCCACTGTTGACGTCCTCCGTACTCCTATTTAAATCCATAATCTTCGTCCAACAGAACCCCTGAACATGTCCCCCCCCCACCCCCAAAGAGGCGTCATCCTGACTGACTTGAATTAATTAATTAATCTCCGTCCCGTGAGTGGCCCTCCTGGCCCGCCCAACCTCGTGCTTTTTCCCTGATCGGCCCTTTGTTTGTCTTCCCTCCCTTTTCCTTTTTCCTTCTTTCTTCCCCTTTTGCATGCTTCTTCACTTCTCTTCACTTCCCCTGATTTGACACTTGCCACGAGGCGCCTATCACTGTCCCCCTTCCTCCCCTTATACGCTATCCGCTTTCCCCTTTGTTGAATTGCCGCCGTGACGCTGCGTTGCGTCCCCCGATCTAATGGACTAGCGCCGTCTTACCTATTTATATCTCGACTCTTTTTTTCTTTTCTTTTCCTTATCATATTAAGTGTTCGGTGTCCTTTTGTCTGAAACCTGAGGGCATATTTCTTGTACGGAATACTCGAAGTAAATTTATCTAAACCGAATATATAGCGACCGTTACACGCGACAACTCGTCTCACCGACACCCGACCGACCAGACACTGCTGGCAGTGTTGTATACCTCCTGGTTCCCTCTCCCTCCCCCACCTCTCCGGGTTCCATGGATTTCTCCGTCCTCGAAGCACGCGCCGAATCGAGCGGTCGACCCTCATCCTACAAGGCCATCGGCGTTTCGCTCGCCGTCGCATCAGGTGTCTTCATCGGTGTCTCGTTCGTGTTGAAGAAGATCGGTCTGCTGAAGGCCAACCTCAAATACAATGAAGAGGCTGGCGAGGGGTACGGCTACCTGCGTAACTTCTGGTGGTGGACGGGCATGATCCTGATGATTGTGGGCGAGATCTGCAACTTCGTCGCCTATGCCTTCGTGGACGCGATCCTGGTGACGCCGTTGGGGGCGCTCTCCGTCGTCATCACCACCATCCTGTCCGCTATCTTTCTAAAGGAGCGCCTCAGTTTCGTCGGCAAGGTCGGCTGTTTTACTTGCATCTTAGGTTCCGTGGTCATCGCCATGAATGCGCCCGAGCAGTCGTCCGTGAATAATATCCAGGATATGAAGGCCTACGTTATCACCCCGGGCTTCTTGACTTATGCTGGAGTCATCGTCGTGGGGAGTATCATCACTGCCGTGTGGGCGGGGCCGCGATACGGCAAGAAGAGCATGTTCGTCTATATCAGCATCTGCAGCACGATCGGCGGGTTGAGTGTGGTGGCCACGCAGGGACTGGGTTCGGCCATTTTGGCGCAGATCAACGGCGAGTCGCAGTTCAAGGAGTGGTTTCTGTATGTGTTGTTGGTGTTTGTTGTGACGACGCTGCTGACGGAGATCATCTATCTAAATGTACCTTTCCTTGAGCTATCCCCGTTTGATGTTGTTTGATGGCTAACGGCGCTGCAGAAAGCGTTAAACATCTTTAATGCCGCCCTCGTCACCCCCACCTACTACGTCATGTTCACAAGTGCCACCATCATCACGTCCGCCGTTCTCTTCCAAGGGTTCAAAGGAACGGGCATGCAGATCGCCACCGTTGTCATGGGATTCCTCCAGATCTGTGCGGGAGTGGTGCTGTTACAGCTGTCGAAGTCGGCCAAGGACGTTCCCGACGCCGCAGTCTTCAAGGGCGACCTGGATCAGGTGCGCGAGGTGGCCACGCAGGAAGAACCCGAGTACGAGCCCAAGGCCGATTCCATTCGCGGGGCCGCCGCCATCATTCGACGATTGTCAACGCCGCGACGCACGATGGAGGCCGAGGAGGCGCGCCGGTATTACCGGGAGCGACACGAAGACCAACAACACCAACCGGGAGACAACGAGATCATCGAGTGGGATGGCTTGCGCCGGCGCAAGACCGTTCTCGGCGAGGGCCCGACGATGACGCGAACTCGCACGGCCTCGATCAAGAAGAATCCGTTGCCGCCAATCCCTCCCCTGCCCCCATTGGGCATGTCCAAGTTCCCCGACTACGAAGAGGAGACCCACCCCACGACGCAGCAGACTGGCCATTCATTCCTGGACGAGATGCGCCCGCGGGGAACCAGTCGGTCCTCCATCTGGCAACCCATCCCGGAGGAGCACGAGCCGGGTATGGACCCGGTGTTGCTGTCGTCCATGTCTGGACAGGCACGCCATCACCCCGACACGAGCTATCGCGGCCACCAACGCACCGAGACGCCTCGGTCGGCGGTGTCGTTTGCCGAGGTAGACGCAGTCGAGCACAGTCCGGCCAGACGCCAGTTCTCGTTCAACATGTTCCACCGCAACAAGACGGCGACTCCCGAGGCGCCGTCTCCCAAGCCAACGCGTGGCATCCTGCGACACAGTCAGCACAGTCACCACTACCGCAGCGAGTCTCAGGCGACGGAAGAAGAACGGCTCGGACTCGTCAAGGGGGATTCCCGCCAGGAAGAGGACGTAGCCGACGAGCCACTCGCACGAGCAGGTTCCATTGACAGCGAGCGGGGATTCGAGCCCGGCCCTGCTATCAGCCATCAAGGACCGAGTCCCGGTCCTCCGGGGTACTACCAAACGATCAGAGCTTCTGATCCCCATCATCACCACCAGCCCCCTCCCCCGCCATCGGCAGCCACATCCCGAACACAACGGAACCCATTACCCCCGCTGCCCGACGAGGAGCCGCTGCAGGACCCGTATGCGAATGTCGAAATGTACAGCGATCATAATCGACACGGATCGACCGGCAGCCTGGGATCCGGGTCCTTTTCATCGGGGCCGAGTCACGGACGAGGCCATGGGTGGCGTCGTCATTCGAAGACGGGAGAGGATGTGTACTTATAAATATGATTTCTTGAGTGTTTGATGATTATGACCTTGATGATGGGATTTTATGTAGTATGAATGATATGATAATGATAATGTTCGATGAGTATGTATGAGTGTGTATGTATGATAAGAGTGCATAGTTATATGGGTATCACAAGTATAAGAAATCATCAATCATAACCCCAGCTCCAACACCAACGTCCAAACTCCAAAACAAGTCTAGAGGTTAGTCAACTCGAACATTGATCGAAGAAATCACTTCCCCGCAGTAAAAGCCAACACACTCATCTGCCTCTTCTCCGCCATCTGCATCGCAAACCTCGCTTCTGACAATCTCTTTCCCGCTTTAATACTCTCCAAGACCCTGTACAAGCGAGGCCAGCGAGACCCAATCTTTAGCAAGCCTTCAAACGAACTCACATCAAATCCATCAGAGGGGGGAGGGGCAGGGAGAAAGACAGACAAACCATTCGACAAAAACGACCTTCCAACTCCTACACCCCGCGCGGGCAATCTCTCTCTGCAATTTCCCGCCGGCAAGACCCCCACCGGAACCGTGTCCGGGTCTGGTATTCGGTTTCCCGACGATGATGTGCGTTACGCGACGGGAGAGCGAGAGGGAGATGGTGGCGCCGTGGAGGGTGAGGATGTGTTTGAGCTTGTGGTCGGAGAGGAGCGGGTGCGAGGCGGCGTTGATGTAGATTGTGAGGGTGCTGAAGATTTGGGGGTGGGTTTGGGTTTGGAGGGATTTTGGTGGGTTGGTGTTGGCGTGGTTCTCGGGTTCGAGTTCGGGTTCGTTGTTGTTGGGATGGGTTGTTGGTGTCATTGATGAGGGATGAGGGTCGCAAGGTGTTTCCGCTGGTGTTGATGGTGTTCCTGTCACTGTCGAACACTTCAGACCCTCACCCTTAGACGAAAGGAAAGGTTTCACCCCTCCCACGGGCATGACCCCCGTATCCCCCGACGAAGATTTCGCAACTCCAAACATCCCCCTAATGTCCCTCTGTCCTCCTCGTCCTGGACCCGCATCTCGATTCCGATCACCATCGAAAACCTCCACCCACGTCCCTCTTTCCAACCCCCCTACCCCTGCTCCTGTCGCTCTCCCTCCGCTCCGCTCCCTCGCAAATGTGCAATCCCCCTGTCCCTCGCCGAACTGTCGCGCTATTTTCTCTTGTCGTATCGTCCGGTAGGCTGTGCTGACTGCTAAGTCGGCGAATTGGTGGCCTGTTGAGGAGGTGGTCCAGGGGTCGTAGCGGAGGTGGTTGGCTGGGGTAGGTTTTATTGTCATTTTCGTTTTCCTGGCGGTGGTTGTTTGTTGCTGTCGCGGGTCGAAGTTGGGGTGGGGTGAGTTGTGTTGAATATGAGCTCCAGTGACACCCGGGCGGAAGTGCAGTGAATGAAGGGTTGAAGGTGAAGAAAGCAAAATCCGGATTGAAAAATGACGCACGTACGTGCACCCATGGTTCGTCTGTTGATGTTTTGCTCTTTCGGGGCTAGCGTCGCATATCTATAGAAGCTGGCATCCTCAAAGGACGAGCTGAGTCGCATAGCTCGCGCACTAAAAGAGGCCCCAATATTCGAATGTTGTAATTTTGGTCGAATTCTGACAATATCAAGATAGGTTGCAAAGCTGCATACCCTACAGAAAGATTGTAGGGGCGCTGGAAGTGAACCGGGTAAATCCCATCGCTTCTACAAGCGCTGTATGGGTGTATGACCTGCAGGGAACATTCATCATAATATTTAATGCTTCACTCGATGATCATTCAAATCCAGGGATCTACCAAACTGCCTAAAGAAAAGGAAAAAAGACTACCCCCACACATCCTCCTGCCACTTATTCCGTCTCTTAATCCCCCTCCGCCACTCGTTCACCAGCTCCTCGTCCTCCCACCCCTTCGCATTCCTCATAACCCCGCCGACCACCTCATCCACCTCCCTCGCCATGCCCGCCCGTCCACAGATATAAAAGTTCGCCCCCTCGTCCATTAACCGTACCATCTCGTCCCCATTCTCCCGGACCCGGTCCTGCACGTAGCATTTTTCGCCACCCGTCCGCGAGAACGCCGTCACGACACGCAACTTACCCTGCAGTGCCGTCTGCAAAGTCTCTAGCTCCTCACGGTACAGGAAATCCTCGTCCGGATGCCGACAGCCAAAGAAGAGGATCATCTCGCCGATCTCCCGGCCGATTTGTTGCAGTTGGCGCCGCTCGGCGATGAAGGCGCGGAAGGGCGCGATGCCGGTCCCTGCGGCGACCATGATGAGAGGGCAGCTTCCGAGACGCGGAAGTTTGAAGCGGCTTTTGCGGAGATGCGCGAAGACTTTACCGCCGGTGAGGGCGTCATTGGGGCCGGTGAGGTGGTAGGTTAGGCCGTGCGGGTGTGTGGAGGATGAGGACTGGCGGGTCTGGGAGATGGCGAGGAGGTAGTTGGAGGTGACGCCGTGGATGAGTTGATCGGGGGATTCAGGGACAGGCGTCGACGAGACGAGGACGGTGATGGAGGCCTTGCGCGGGGAGACCACGCTGCTGGAAGAGATAGAGTAGTAGCGGGGCTGGACCGAGGGCAGAGTTTCGACGAGGAAGGAGAGGGGCAGCTCGCTCCAGGGGGCGTCCGGGCTGGCGAGCTGCAGCAGTCGGCCCAGGTTGACGTGAGTGCGGTTGAGGAAGGCGGCGTAGCGCGCCTTGTCCTGGCCCAGCTCGACCAGATAGGTCGTTGCGGCCGGCGTAGGCGCGAACTGCGCCAGGCCGAGCACGTTGTCGCGGTTCACCGGCGCGCAGATCTCCAGGTAGTATCGGAAGAGTGCGGCCGCCGTCGTAGGCGACGGGATCTTGACCTTCGTGGCCGGGTCGACGGACTTGATGCCGATGGGGACGTCGCGACGGGCGGATCGTCCGAGCGCCTGGAGGAGGCGCTCGACCTCGTCAGACGGGTTGCCCGGCCAGATGGCCAGGTGGTCGCCGGTCTTGTAGCTGAGTTCGGGGTGGCTGGTCAGGTCCAGATTGATGTGCAGGCAGTGGCGCTGCTCCCGCTGCTGCTGCGTGTCGGAATACTCGAACAGCTGCCGGGACGAGGCAATGTCCAGCGGCCGTACGGGCGAGCACTGCGCCGTGATCCGCGAAGAGTCTCGATTATCAGGCTCGCCGTGGTGCAGGTCAATCGGCTCTAGGGACCCGTCTTCCTGGACGGCCAGCGTCGGCTCGTACTGCGACTCCTTCTCATCGAACCTCAGTTGGCGGGTGAACTCGGAGAACAGGGCCTCCTTCCAGCCGATAAAGTCCTCCTGCGTGGCGCCTTCGGCATCGTTCGCCCTGCCCACCGGCATGAGGGACTTCGCGCCCAGCCGGTCCAGCGATTCCACGACTACATCCACCACCCGGTTGTAGTACTTGTAGTTACTATTCCCGAGGCCAAAGGCAAAATACCTCAGATTACCCAGGCTCACCTCCTCTGTCTTCGCCTTATTCACCCAGTCCCAGAACTCCGCTGTGTTATCACTGGGGTCGCCCTCGCCGTACGTCGACAGCACAAACACCACGACCTTCGAGTCGGGGATCTGCGCCACGCTCTCGGGGTCAAAGTCAGACAAATCCGCCGAGAACGCCCCCACGCCAAACCGCAGGGAGATCTCGCGCGCCAGACGATTCGCGAACCCCTCGGCGGTGCCGGACTGCGAGCCCCAGAACACGACGAGGTCTTTCTCCGTCTCGGCCAGCTTCTGCGCGATATTCCGCGTCTCCTTGCTGCCGGATCCGGCGCCGGACCCGTACTTCAGCTGCGGTCGCTCAAAGGCCAGATGTGCGTAGGGGTCCGGTTGGTCCCAGAGGAAGCCGCGCGAGAGGTACGTGGCGCCGGCCATGGAGAGAACCGTGAGAGCGGCGTAGTCGGCGACTCCATTAGGGATCATGACTTTGGAGAGTTCCTGGAGGAGCTCTGGCGGAATGCGCCATTGAGAGAGGGGGAGGAAGAGCAAGCTCATTGTGATTCATTCATAGAATTTCTGAACAAGAAGGGCCTACCAAGCGGAGGGAGGGTATCTCGATACGAAACGAAAATTAACAGACAAACATCTATCTATAAATTCCCATCCCATCCTGACGACATCACACGTGTGAGATCGGACTGAATTCCCCCATGGGAAACATAGCTGCACGAACTGGTCCAGAACCTCCGCACTCACGTGTCAAGAGTCGCGGTCGGCGTTTGACCGACTTGTTGAGATCATCGATATCCAAGACGCGGCATCTGCAGTGAGACACATCAATCAGGTGGTGATTCAGTGGAAAAGCAGGCAAGCGAACCCGATGCACAGCTAGCTAGCTAGCAAGCAGATGAGGCAAACGCGGGGAACGAAAAAGATCGACGGAATGCGAAGGCGGGGAATGTTTCCCTTCTCGATGAAGCCCTAACTGCTTCCTTCTTCGGCTCCCTCCTTCCTGTAGATCGACATCATCCCCCGTCGGCTATAGTCGAACTCTCTCTACTATCTACTGGATGAAAGACGATGACTAGATGGTTCAAGGAGTCAGTGACCAGGGCCAGGCCCTTCTAGACTGCGGGAATATAGCCCTTAAAAATCTGTTGTAGGCACACGGTTTACGAGTGGCAGGCTGATCCTGTCATGGATGAACGCCATTCATTATGTTAATAGAGTTCTGATAGATTCATTGATTGATATATGAAGTGATAGTAATCTCCTTTACTAAGCAACAATATCTAGACCCAGATCATCCAGGGAATATCGTTCATAGATAGCAGTTCGACTTGGTGCTAATGACGACGGACAATAACATACTATCACGAAGCGCGGATACACTGATCAAAATGAAATTCATAGCCCGTTAAAATGTATCCTATCCCTAAATCTAAGTCCCCAGTCCTCACCAGGAACGGATATAAATGAAGTTAAGAAGCAAATCAATCAAAAAGGTCATAGATCGGTCCTCCGCCACACCTTCACCGGCATATCGCCCAGAATTAAATTCATCGTCTCCAACCGCTTCAACTCCCACCCGGGATGCGGCAACGCAAACTCATACCGATGCACCACCGTAGCCAGGACCTTCGTCTGCTCCAGGTACGAGATATTCCGGCCGATGCAGGAGCGCGCGCCCGCCGAGAACGCCACGAAGTACGGCTGCAGCGCCTTGCCTTCCTCGCCGAGCCACCGCTCGGGGATGTACTGGTCGGACTTAGGGAACGCGCGCTCGTCATGGTGCGCCACATACGCCGACATGCTGACCGACGTGTTCCCGGGGACCCACTGGCCCAGAATCTCCATGCCCTCCGGGGGCGTTTCGCGCGGTAGGCCGTGCGAAGTGGGCGGGAAGATGCGGAGGGATTCGTCAAGACAGGCGCGCAGGTACGGCAGGTGCTTGATCTTATCGTAGGGGGCGACGATCTCGTCCGGGTCCAGCACGGCGTCGAGCTCCTCGCGGAGGGTGCGCAGGCAGGCCGGGTTGCGGAGCAGTTGGTACATGACGTTGGCGATGGCGATGGCGGTGGTGACACTGCCGGCGTTCATCATGATGTTCATCTCGGCGACGACCTCGCCCCATTCGAGGTTGTTGGCGCGCCCGTTCTTGTCCTCCATGAGGGCCTGGAAAAAGTCTTCCAGCTTCTCGCCCGCCTCATACCGGCGCAGTCGCTCCATCGACCGCCGCCACACGATGTTCTCCCAGTCCACGGACGACTTCTGCATGCGGTTGAACCACGGGATCACGTTGACCAGCTTGTTCAGCGTCGGGTACCATTCGTAGTTCCAGAGGATCAGCGATTGCTTGCGCGCCGTGGGGTACAGCGCCTGCCGCAGGTTGACCTCATACGTGGACCCGTCCTTGCGCTCGGCGATGCAAACGTCGCTGCCGGTATCCAGGAAGCCCAGTTTCTCGGACAGCCCGATGTCGGCGATGGCATCAAGGGAAAAGAAGTTGGTCCAGGCGCGGAAGTCCACCGTGAGGTCGCTGGGATCCGGGGCCTGCGTGCCGGCGGCCACCGCCGGGTTGGTCGGTGGTGCCGTGCAGACCTTGTCAAAGTGGGCGACCACCTTATCGATCTTGTCGCTAACCTTGTACTCCCAGGCCTCCAGGTTCTTGAGCGCGTAGGCCGACGAGAGCACCTTACGCTTGCACGAGTGGTCGGGGCGGTCGACCACGTCGGCGAGATTGTAGTGCGTGCCAGACGTCACCACATACGAGGGGTCTTTAATGCAGCGCGTGTTGTGTCCGTATATATCCTTGATGGCACGCACGTCGCCATAGGATAGCATGTTGGGGCCCGTGCGGATGATGGGCTTTTTCCGATGCATCTCATGCAGTTCTTTCGATCGGAACCCTCGAGAAGCGAGAATCATGAAGGGAACAGCAGACATGCCCGAGAAGAAATTCATGTTGGGATACCGGCGGAGGCCTGTCTTCATTAGTATTGATCCAGATTGAACCACGCCGAAAGAACGGCTTACCTTTGGGATCTCGAATGTATCCGACAAACGGACCGACCACGAAGTACATGAAGCCCACCAGCCCTAAGACCGTGGCATAGGGGGCGACCGAGACGAGAGACAACATGTTGCGGTGATGTGGGGATGACAGACAGAGAAGAAAGATAGGTATGAAGTGGAAATCACCTTCGTCTGTTGATTCTTCTTCCCTTTCCCACAGTCGAGATACTTATATTCTTCTACCCTCCAACTCATCCCTCGCGATGACCTTCTCCCCCACGGAGGGAGCCACCAAACGCATATCCCACATCACCGTCTTGGCCAGAACAAGTTTGCATCCCCGGACGGGAGGGGACGGACAAAGTTACTCTTCGCAGCGCCCATGCTAGTGGCAAGGGCGAGCCACGGATCTGCAGCCGTGGGGAAAACTTCCGCTTTCAGCACATATTCAGAGGAGAGACATTCCCTATCAGCTCCATTCCAGTCAATTCACTCGATCAATCCCCACCGGTCCGGTCCCCTGCGTGTCATCTGCGCTTATGACAACATCATCATTGGCGGCCTCGAGCTGACAGGATCTCTCTTCCCGGGCGGGACGGCATTTGCCCGCGATGGCCCCAAGGCGCAACCCTAATCCGACCGGTCCGTTTATCTTCAGGGATTGGCGGCGTCTGGGGAAACCGGGGAAAACTCCACTTTCTCGGCTCGTTGATTTAGCTTTTGATTGCGTCCGTCCTGGGGGGAGACGCCAGAGAGGCGAAACATGACGCCTAGGGTTGCAATAGCCGGTGTCTCTGGTCCAAGTCATGGCGTGAGGGGAAGAGAGCTAGGGGTAGTCGCTATATCTAGATGTTGTTCTTCTGGTGAAACAAGACACGGAAGGGACAAGGTTAGCCTGTAGTCCATTCCCCTAGTCTGTTCTGACTCTTTTCAGACCATTCTCTCTCTCCGTTTCTTATTCCTAGTGTCTGCGTGATCAGACCGATCTATTTTGCCATTTGATTGATTTAATCCTACCCACAATGGACGCCGGTTCCCTGAAAGCCATCGACGACAACAAAGCGGAAATTATCCACGAGGAAGACCTCGCCGCTGCGGACCTGCTTGATGACTCCATCGAGAGCACGCAACCGGGCAAGGCCATCTGGCTGATTGCCTGCACAGTCTCCATGGGCGGGTTCTTGTTCGGTGAGTGGTACCTCTAGAGCTGTCATGCACGCATATGTCACGAAATAGCATGTAAATTGACCCTGGATGATTACAGGCTATGACACCGGCGTCATCTCCGCCGTCCTAGTCAATCTAGGCTCCGACCTCGGAAAACCCTTGAGCTCGAACGAACAGGAATTGATTACGGCCATAACGTCCGGCGGTGCCCTTATTGGTGCTGTTCTGGCGGGGCTGACTTCCGATAAGTACGGCCGAAAGCTGGCTGTGTACGCGGGCTGCGTGTTGTTCTTCATCGGCACCATAATTCAGGCCGCGGCGTATTCGTTGGCCCAGATGACCGTCGGCCGGCTGGTCGTCGGCTTCGGCGTAGGTGAAGCCGCCATGATCATCCCCTTGTACATCGGAGAAATGGCACCGGCACGATACCGTGGGCGACTGATCGTCTTTGACAATCTGTGCGTCACGTTCGGGCAGCTCATCTCCTATGCACTCGGAGCGGCCTTCACCGAGGTGCCAAATGGCTGGCGGTATATGATCGGTATCGGTGCGGTACCGGCTATGTTGCTGGCCGCCACGATGCCCTTGTGTCCCGAGACGCCGCGGCAGTTGATCTCGCATGGCCGCGTCTCGGATGCAAAGAAGGTGCTCGCGCAGATTTTCCCGCAGGCCACAGAACAGCAGGTGACATCGAAGGCGCATTTGATTCAGCATTCCATCGAGGAGATCGCGATCTCCGTGTCGGATAGAAGTCTGCTTTGGCAGGCTAAGCAGCTCTTCACGATTGGGGTCAACGTGCGGGCTTTGATCACTGCCTGTTCCATCATGGCTGGTATGTACTTTTGTTCCTTGTGCAGGAACAAAACTTACAAAACATCTGTAGTGTCCCAGCTCGGCGGGTTCAATACCCTCATGTACTACTCAGCAACGCTATTCTCCATGGTAGGATTCAACAAGCCGACCTCCGTCTCGATTGTGGTCGGTGCAACCAACTTTCTGTTCGGATTTCCCAATTTCATCTTCATTGACCTATTCGGCCGACGACGTATGCTCTTCGTCACCGTCTTAGGAATGGTAGGTCCCTGACTGGCCTCATCCGAGAGCAATCGAAGATACTGACCATGTCACAGTCCCTCTCCCTTGTCGTCGCCGCCATCGCCTTCCACTGGATCCCCGTCAGCCACGATCTCACGGTAGTAGAAACGCGCGAGATGGGTTGGGCCAACATCGTACTCCTGGTCGCGCTGATCGTCTACATTGCCTTCTATGCGGCTGGCGTGGCACCCATCGCCTGGGTGGGCACCGAGTTCCTGCCGCTGGAAGTGCGTGCGCTGGGCACGATGATGAACACGGTGACGTGCTGGGGCTGCAACATCATCATCTCGTCGACCTTCCTGTCCATGATGAAGGCGATGACGCCCAGCGGGGCATTCGGGTTCTATGCGGGGATCTGCTTCGTGGGGTGGATCTTCGTTATCTTCTGTTATGCTGAGGTGCATAACATGCCACTGGAGAATGTCAGGGAGGTGTACGGACATGGCTTCGGGGTTAAGCATGCGAAGACGTTACAGCGGGAGATGAAAGAGGCGAGGAGGAGAGAGGCCGAGGGCGTGGACGGGGCAACGGATTAGCTTGGTAACCCTGTATCATAAGATGTTGGATGGAAGAGTCCGGTGAATGTACTGTATGCAATCCATTAGTAGCAGTAACTAGAAGCTGACGATTTCACTCAGTTTCTCGGGACTTTCACAAAGGCAACAGGTACCTTTGATTCTCCGATTATTTTCACTCCAACAAGCTGTCTCGCACGGTTAGCAAATAGGCCTACGCAATTATTCACTCCAGCCCACAAACTAGTCAACAAAAATTTAGCAGGGAGAACCCACAATTCGCTTCGAACAACACGCCTATTTCGTTCTTCTGGTTTTCTGTGTGCTTCTCACCTTTTATCTTTCCACGTTATATACTGTTTCCTATATCTGATCTCGAGACTCACCTCGCGACTGTATTAATATGTTCATGAGTCTATGAGCAGGCTTCTACCTGGTCTTTAGGATCAAATCAGTCTGTCAATCTGTCAAACGCTCAATAGCTCGCCTTCTGTCCACCATACCCACTTCACAGTGTAAGGTGTAGGGTTGTTTGTGGCTTTGTCTGTTCATCAGTTCATCAGTTCAAAAAGACTACCAACACGATATCCATCGCCAGACACATTATTCCGATATAACGCACCTCTCATCTCTCCAAACCACACATACCTTCATTCATTCAACCCCAACCCAGCCCTGACATAACAAACCATGGATCCCTACACCCACGAACTCCACATTGCCACCCTCGCCGTCCACTGCGCCAGCATCATCACCAAGATCATGCAAGCCGTCTGCGACAAAGGGTCCCGCGACAAAGAAGATGCATCACCCGTGACGGTGGCCGACTTCGCGGCGCAGGCCATCCTGATCAGCGCCTTGCGTCATCACTTCCCTGATGACCAGTTCATCGGCGAGGAGTCTGCGGCTGTGTTGCGCAAGGATCCCGAGCTGGTCGAGCGGGTGTGGGCGCTTGTGACGGCGCTCAAACAGAGCGGGATGAGACATGGAGGAGGAGACGGCCGTAAGAACGTCGATGGTGTCGATGATGATGAGGTGGCCGAGGAGATCCAGGCCTCTATACCGGTCACTCGAGACGAGATGCTCCGGGTTATTGACCTGGGCGGGAACGGCGAGGGTGCGGGAGATGCCGCCGGAAGACGCACCTGGATCCTGGACCCGATTGACGGCACAGCGACGTTTATCCGGGGCCAGCAGTTCGCGGTGTCGGTGGCGCTGGTAGTCGATGGGGAGCAGCGGGTGGGCGTGGTTGGGTACCCGAATCTCAAGGACGGGGGTGCCGTCGTGCATGAAGACGCGATCGACGATGGGGGATATGGGCTGCTGGTGTCCGCTGTCAAGGGCCAAGGCGCGTCGAAGAGGGTAATGCTGCGCAGCGGCTTGCAGCCGGCCGAGAAGCTGGTGCAGATGAGCGCCAACAAACTCGTCTTTGTGGAGAGTCTGGCCAGTCCGTACGTCAGCTTGGAGAGGCAAAGCACCGTGCGAGACCGGCTGCAGGCTACGGCACCTATCACCGATCTCTGGTCCATGCAGGTCAAGTACGGGGCTCTGATTATCGGCGCGTGTAATGCGATGGTGCGCATTCCGAAGCACAAGGATTACCGCCCATGGGCGTGGGATCATGCGGGAGGCATGCTCGTGTACGAGGAATCGGGAGGCAGGATCACGGACTTGCATGGACGTCCATTTCAGTACCGCGGAAGAAAGTTGATGGCAAACGTGGGCGTGGTGGCTGCCCTGCCCGAGGTACATGCACATGTGTTGAAAGTGGCTCGCCAGGTGTCGGAAGATGATCAGGTCTACGAATAGTTGCACATATCGATTTACTCGGATGCAAGTAAGGAACTGTCATAATCACCCAATAATATTTTTGGTAAAAATGGGAAGGAGCAGATAATATGCCCGTACACAAGAGATAAAAGAAAACATAAGAAAACGAAGGAAAAACACAGAGCCCTCGATGCATGAATGGAGAGAATAAGCCACAACGATAGAAAGAATAAGGATAAACTCTCGTAATAGGAAATTCGTCTCATCATGGTCGTTAAATATAGCCTCTCGCAAAACGCACATACCACAAGATGACCAAAGACAAGCACCATAACGCTGACCATCCCTCAATCCATGGACAAAGTGAAAAGCAGAGCGGCTCATATTTCCACCGCCTGCAGCAACAAACAAAGCCCCAAAAAATAACCATACCCATCCCCGGAGTCGACTCAGCTTCTTCCATGAGGCTAGCCATAGAGAGTAGAAGCCACGCAATATTATAATGATCGTAGACCCGATTCTTCATGGGGCCCAGGTAAACGTCCACACCATGCTTAAATGAGGTCGATGCCTGGTCCATGTCTAACTCTCAACCATTAGATCAAAACACGCCGGAAAAAACAAAACAAAAAACAAACGAAAGGAAATCATAATAAAAAAAAAAGGCACCATGTCAGAGATGTGCTGCGGTTCATGGGCCATCTTTCCCAAGATAGACATGCTGCAGGTCCTCGACTATGTAATGGCGCAGTCTATTGCAATAATGTTAGAAACACAAGGGAAATCGAGCATGCGCTCCAGAAAAGAAGCCAACTCGCGACAGGATGCCTCCCCAAATTGATTGTCGAATGGGTTACTTTTGCATATTTTCTTTTTCTCCGGTTTTAGCATTTGAGTTTTTTTAGAACCCATTCAAACATTGGTAAAACTTTTGGCGTCTATTTTCGTTGAATTTGATTTTGTTTGCTGTAAACCGATGAATCATTGTCGACGAGACATGACACCGCCAGCCTTCATAGGTTGCAATGGAAGAGGAACTCCAACGGGACCGCCAACTTCTGTCAATGTCTTACGACGCTTGGGGCCGTAGTCCGCATCGCGGCTGTCGGGTCGAACGATTCGGTCCACATCGTCATCCTCTCGCATGCGCTTGCCTGAGCCGAGAGACCCATTCATTCCCGTCGAGTATCCAGACGCGGAATTTGAAGCCATTGAGTAGTTGTCGGAGGTTGCTCCGTTGGCTGGAGTGCCGCGGGTGTCGCTGACAATGTTGTAGAGACTGCTGGCGGCTGCTGGGCGAGGAGGGGTGTTGTAACCAGAAGCCCACTGTGGGGGTGGGCCGCCGCTTGTCCGGGGAGTCATCCGCCCAGAGCCGTTCTGCTGCGAAGGAGATCCCGTAACGTCGGGGGTCAGTTGCGAGTGATCTCCCGTCAGACTGCCAACAGATGGGTTGGTGGTGTACGTATAGGAGCCCCGGCTAGTGTTGTAACCATTGTCGTGCTGCACATAGTCGGGCTCATGCTCGGGGACATGCTCAGGCACCCCATTGCCAACATGGCCATTAGTCTGCGAATAGCGCTCCGATTTGACTTCGCCCGTCTCGGTCTCTTGAGGCCCGCCAGGAGTTCGTGCGGAAGGAGGACCCATTTCGTTCTTGATATAGTTGTTGGGCTGCATGCTGTGACCGTACGAGGCCATGGTCGGTTGGCTCAAGGGCTGTTGCGGGGCATAGTGGGCGTGAGAGACAGGCGCGGTCGAATAGTAGGGCTTCGAGCTATCGTACCCAGACTGAGCCTGATACGACTGCATCCCTTGCAAGCCACTTCCAGGGGGTGTGGTAGCGGGCGTGGTCGGCATCGACCGTGCATTGCTCAAGGTGGTATCTATTGACAGGGGTTGTGAGTGTGGCACCCCGGAGTTCATACCCTGGTTCCCCCACTCGTAGGAGTGGCCTTGATTCGTGATACCCATGAGACTTGAGGCGCTGGCCGGGGGTGTAGGGAAGGCGGGCGCCCGCTCCAATCCTGGTCGGCCCTGGGAGCCAATCGTGGAAGGTTGCGGCATGTGCGAAGAAACGGGAGTTTGCAAGGAATGGTGATGATGCAGCGGAGGGGGCTGGGGCCCTTGTGATGCGCGAGCTGCTTGCGGGCCTTCTAGCCGTCGCTGCTGTGATTCCTGCACCACCATATTCGTGCGGGTCTGGTTGGTGGGATGGTACAGAAGACCACCAATGTTGTGCACAAACAGGGGATACAGAAGATCCGTGATCTTTTCCTTGTTGGCGAATTCTAAAGCACGCTCGAAGGGAATCCTACAGAATATTAGTCTCGACTTGTAAACTCAAGGTGATGAGTCGTACCACACGCCCTTCAAATGCATTGGGCCGATTTTCACGACATGGCGAATCTTCTCGCTTTTGAGAATTCCGTCTCGACGACCTCTAGTCATTCCCGCAACATTAAGCAGCTTAGTTCCATTGATCATGTGGTTGTCTGCGGAAGGTTTATTAGCAAAAGGGCTTCAGGCTTAATACAATGTACGATAATCTCACCTTCTCGTCGAGCAACGCAGACGCCCTTGGATTCCACTTGATAGCAAAGACTACCCTCATCCTCCCACAACGTGGCCGTGACTCTCGGCTTAGCTCCCGGGGGTGCTACTTGTCCGGTGGAATCATAAATGTACCCTTGCAGAGGCGCGCCAGTTGTGTTTGCATAGCCTTGAGTTGCAACGGGGTGGTTGGTCACTGTTCGCAGTCAGTATTCAATTGATCACGTAATTCCTAGAATGAAAAGGGTCGAAACGTACCCGGCAAAGGGAGCAATTGAGCTGGAACCTGAGCACTCATCGACGTCGGAGGCGGTTGGTGCCCTCCTTGTGACGTAGTAACGCCGCCAGGATAGGCATATTGCGAGTACGAGCTAGCCGGTCCGTACGAAGTCGAGGCGGGCTGCAGCACCGGTGGTTGCTGATGATATTGCGGGTAATGAGCGATCCCACCGGCAGTGGCCGCATGAGAAGCATACGGCTGAGCCGACGACAGATGCGAGGAGTGGACGTCCATGTACTGTTGAGTTTGGTTCATGCTGCCAAGCGAGCTTGGATGTGAATAGTAGCCGTCGCTCACCGGGTGTTGAGCGATTGAGTAGTCCTGTGGAGCGGATGAATCCAACGAAAGCCGACCCTGGCCACCAGCCGCGAGATCTCCGGACGGCGGCGGGCTCCTGGCCTCGTTAACGAGTGGTGTCGACCCCGACAGGCTGGTCCGCGCACTCGGGTTGTTTGAGCCGGGGACTGATGGGTCTTCGTAAGTAGCCCGATAGGACTGGCCCGAGATGGGCGGCTGCGAGGCCGTGGGTAGACTGAGTGCCGGTAGCTTATCGCCAGACAACAACGGTCTCTCTGCAGCGTGGTGGTTATACCAAGGAATATCAACAGGACCTCTGGTGTGGACCTGTGAAATCGACGGCAGCTCCAGTTTTTCGGTTTGCGGGGTAAACGGCTATAATATTTTGAGGAGACTGAAAGTGTTGGACGTTGGACTCGAACACGTCCAACGTTCGGCAGTTAAAGAGGTGTCTTTTTATGTTTTCTTTCCTGTTCACCCTCTCCTGTTCTTTGGTCGGGTCTTAGAAATCAAAGACTGAAATCAGCATGCAAAACTTGCCGTTGGTGATCGTTAAAAAAAAAAAAAAAAGTGGAAATTGGACAAAAGATATCAGTGGAGATATGTGCTGGCACTGAATCAGGAGGCAATGCAGAGAATCGTTAACGGAGAACTGAAAATAGCTTTGGTAATGCAATGCAGCAAAATGCGAGATGTGCAGTCGTAGCAGGCTCGTGGCAAGTCGTAAGCGTAAGATGAAATGAAGAACACCTAGAGATCGCTAGGTGCAACTGGACAGGGAGAATCGCTATGCAGTTTTGTGTACTGAGAGAAAGTCTAGATCCAGAAGGTTGGGCAGGTCTCGATCATCAACAGGCCAAACCATGAAAGTTGCTTTTTTTTTGTATTTTGACGAAACAACAAAGCGCTTGCAGATGGTCAACAGAAATCGCTCAACCAAATCAGAAGCACGAAATCATGGGTCTCGTTTCAAGTCGTAAGTAGGGGGCGAATAAAAGACGTGACAGTCCAGCATCAAACGTCGATGAGGGTCTTCTCTCGTGAATTCGGAATCTCCAACGATATTGTACCCGGGGAGGGAAGGGGGAGATTGGAGAAGTCGCAAAGACGAGCAACGAACGGTAGATCAAGGTTGGTGGTGGCAATTCGTAACAGTTCGTAGCAGGTCGTCGAGTAACAAATGGCGTGGTGCTGCTGCGCGGAAATACAAGTGGGAAAGAAAAAATGCGAGCAGTCTGTATGAAACAAAGCAAAAGCAATAAGTAAGCAGGGCGTTCAAGTCATCAGCATGATCATGCAGAATGGAAAACAGGAAAAAGAAAAGTCGGGTTCAGTTAGCGGTCGAGGAGAAAGAGTCCAGACGGGAAGCAGTATGTATGTATAAGAAAAGTGTCAAACGGAAGGGATGCCACACTAACGAGGTGGGCAAGGGAGGATGGGATGGGGGTGGGTGGGCACTGGGAAAATCAAAAAATAGAAATTCAAGCTCACGCATGCAGAAAGAGGGGAGGAGGGAGAGAGAGGGGGGCGAATGAGATATGAAAAAATAAAAATAAAATCATGCAATGAAATACAAAAACCAAAAAAAAAACAGAATGATCTCAGACACGTCGGAGAAGGATCATAGCACTGAGCCGACAGAAAAGAGAAAATCAAATACTAGGATAAAATCGGGAAGGAAAAGGTTTCAGGCGGTGGGGAGAGGGAAGACGCGCGCGAGAAGAGAGGGAAAATGAAATGATTGCAGTGCCGCAGGAGAGCAGCAGCAGATCATACACGAAAGGTGGAGGAGGCTGGGGGCGCACAGCAAACGCAGGCCCCAGACTAAGCCTAATTATTCTCTGCAGCGGCTGGGCGGGTTGGTGTTTCTGGACCACGCCGGCACGGGACTCCCTTCTTCTCTACGAGAAGATCTCCCTCTCTCTATATGAGAGATGGCGGGGAGGGAAGGGGGGGGGGGAGGGAAAGAAATACAAAAGGTCGAGACCGGGGAAAAGCAAAGGAAACGAAGGGGAACAACGAGAGGACGAATATGAGGACGAGGATGAGCGAAGGGGGGAGGGAAAAGGAAATCAAACCGAGCAAAGGGAGAGGGATATACCAGTTTTTGATCATTAATATTTCTTTTTTTGGTAACTTCCCCCCCTTGTTGGTTTTCGGGGAGAGTAATTGGCAGTAAAGTTCGAGCTGAAGGGGAAGAAGATGGGAAGTGAGAGGGGGGTGGGATTTCAGACGAAGCTCCGATCCATGGACGGCGAATCACTGGTTGACGGATGGGCCGAGGAGGGGAAGGTTGGGAGCGAGGATTTTGGGTCGAGAGGGGAAGAAGCCGGTGGCATTAATGTGCTTGACCGACCGAAGGAAAGAAAGAGGGAGGGGAGAACAGTCACGGCCGCCGTCCCAGAGAGGCTGGTGTACACACCCGTTTTTGACAGGTGCAAAATTCCAGCCAAATTATGGGGTTTAAAGACACTTCCAGAAAAACTCTCCCTTTCAGATACTAAGGTAGATCGGCATGAACAACACAATTCATCCCTTAGTATCCTCATCCAAAGGAGTCCCATCCGCCTTGGTACCAACGGCAGGTAATATCGGAACGGGCTGGTATGCTATACACACACCACCCCCGGCAGCAAGGAAGCATAGAAAACACGAAGAAACCCATCTCGACCACCACGAATTCGAGAACTCGGTGTAGGGGCGGGAGAGTAAAAACCACAAAAACACGAGAAGAAAAAGAAAAAGAAAAAGAAAAAAGAAAATCATTGACATACCGGCACGTGTTGCTGGTGAATTTCTTGAAATCACCAGTTTCTTTTGAGACCTGCTGCGCGGGAATGTAAGAGAAGCTGCAAGGCAATTATTGCTGGATTGCCAGAATGTCTCTGATGCTTCGAGCTTGAGCCGTGCTGGTCCGGCTTCTGGGCCTCGCTTTATCTATTGGAAAGCCCCGGCTGGTTCCGTTTTCTTGGGTCCCGTTTGGATTCGGTGCTGAAGAAAAGGAAACTTGAAGAGAGACTGAGAAAGAGAGATTGCGCCGGGGATAAGTAGCAAGTCACTGGACTGTCCGTCCCTATACCTACTAAGTACTTAACCTGTCCTAGATGAAGAGAGGGAAAATGATTAAAATAAAATAACAGCGATCGTAAAAAAAAAAAAAAAAAAAAATTAATAAAAAAAGGAAAAAAAAAAAAAGAAATGAGGGAAAAAAAAAAAATTTTAAAATAAAATAAAAAAGGGAAAATAATATAAATGTCAGCAACCCAAGGGCCAAGAGGGGAGGGATTATTAGAAAAATGAAATATTAAAAAGAAAATGGGGGTTTTTTTTCTTGAGAGAGATGTGGATCCCGCGACTAAAAGAAAAAAGAAAAAGGACAGGGAGAAAATATTAGGATTTTCTGGGAAGACAACAACCGTGCATCTTGCTTGCGGAAGAGCGGAGAGATACGCCGTCACTAGGATCTGCTGGTGCTGCGCTCAACTTTCTCTCTCGCATTCTCTTTTTCTTTCTCTGGCAGGGTCCAGAAGCCTGGTGTCAAGCTCAGACAGCGAGATTCTGGCAGAACCGCCACGAAGCAAGGACCACCGGCCGGATAAGCTAAACAAGACGCCGGACAGGAACCACCGTTTGGGCTAGGACAATGATGATCCAGTCGAAGCGCTGGGGACGGGGATTGGCCAGTTGGAAAAAGAGAGGGGGGTGAGAGCAGCGGGCAGAATAGAAGGTGTGGGTGGTGGATTGGGGGAGATTCTCGAGCAAATTGAACGAGGAAGTAAGAGAATAAAGAAAAAGGAAGAGGGGAAAAAACGTCCTTCACGTACCTGTGCGTCGGAATAGAATGAAGCACAATGGAATCAATAGAAGGTCGGCTCTGGAGTGGACAGCGAGGCTGGTACAGAAGTCCAAAGAACACCGTCCGATTCTGCAGGGTCGAGCCACCATTAAGAAACAATTCATGCCGAGTAAAGCCTGAGGATCACTAGTGACTGAGTATGGCTGACCACCTCGGGAGACCGATCTGATTAGGGAAAAGACGAAAATCAAAATAGATCTCGATCAAGTGGATTCGTCTCTTCTTTCCCCTTCAAACCCTACAGAGGATTAATGATAATATAGAGTGCAGTTACTCAACTACGAACAGATTAAGGATTTGCTCTACAGAGCGAGAGGGTAGTGGGGGGGGGGGGGGGTCAATAAATCAATAAAAAGCAAACCAAAAAAGAAAGGGCCAAAAGGCAGAAGGTAAAGGTGGAAAAGTACGAAAGACCAGGATGTTTGGAAAAGAGAAATAAAATTGCCAGACCTTCAAATTGACCGCGATGGCCGGTAGCCACTGTGAACTGTTGGGACCGATCGCGTTGCTGTAAGTCATTCGATCGTCCTGCGCTGCTGGGATGATGCTGGATCGGCCTGGAGGGACGATCGGTGAGTAGCCTAAGAAAAATGCATTATCATAATTTATTATTCTTCTAATTATTATGATAATATATTATCATTAGTATTATGGTTATTATTCAATGGCCATTAATATTCCCTGGACCGGTTAATCCTCGTCAGAAAAGAGAACCAAACCCTCTGCCCAATGCTCCGTGTACCTCGTCGCAATTTTTCCCTTCCTGCTGCCCCTTCGGCTAGAATAATAGAGACAATATACGGGAATATATTGGATACTATCCAGCAATCAAACTATATATCATGAAGGAGTCCCCTTTGTGTCAAGGTCGACGATCCTTCGAGAAGATCAATCTCAATAGATACGAGACAAGACAATGAATTTCATTACAATCAGAGGTCGTACAGACAAGAGCAAGAATCATTCGCATCCAGTCAAGTACGGCGTAGTCCGTCTGGATCGATAGGCGCTGAAAAACACCCCGGAGCTAAAGCGAAACAAAATGACGGATGAGATGACAGGCGTGTTCCAGGTTCGAACAGTTGTCTCCACGATGGAGCACTCGGGTCCCACTGCGCGAACCAAGGGCCGCCCGTAAGCTTTCCCACGGTTCAGCAACCTGAAAGTTACCAAATTACTTACGCGAAAGTATCGAGGAGGTTCCGGCGGTAAGCAGTCCTCCCCGGTTGCACCGTGAGAAGTAGATTGTCGGTTCCGGTGGATAGAATAAAGGTTTTTTATACTTCGCGGTACCTGCCTCCTTATTGACTTACATTGCTTCCTGATAGACAAGAAGCATAGTGTCATTATGCCAGGGTTTGGTTTTTTTCTTTTTTTTTTTTTTTTCCATTCCCGCGCAACAATAAGGTAGGTAGGCAACAGACTCCGGTAGGGTCGGTGTGTCCTGCTTGCCGAGATGGGCAGATGAAAAGAAAGAAAAAAGAAAAAAAGATAGGTGGTTTCAATTACCGACAACTGCACCTGTATTCGGTATGCAATGTCCATGTCGATGTCGATGTTGATCCCAATAGTGCAGTCGGCACGACAGCTTCCGACCCAAAACGTTCCTCGGAACGAATAAAGGAGGCGGACTAATATCAATAATGACGATAAGTGCGGAGGGGGGATTAATTTGGCTAAGGGAGCCCAGCAGATGCAAGATTCGCGCACTCTAAACGGCCTGTGGATCACCGAGTGTCTGTAAGAGCGGGAAAGATTCGACACAGACCAACGAACTTTCTGAGCTTACGAAGTATATGAGATAGGGATATCCAATTTGACCAAGGGGAAGCGAGGGAAAAAAGAAACGAAAGATATGGCTACAACTATTGATGATAGATGGGATAGTTGACAAGGGATACGGAGTAGATCACAACAATGCTATACACATCAACCTATGGAGTACAGAGTATACCTTCGTAGCTTGTGATTGTACTAGCTACACTTCTTCTCAGGCTCCGTTATATTTTGATTCGTGTTTCGTTTAATTAAATTCCCTCGGGGGCCCAATTTCCAGTCAGTCACCCGGAGTATGCCGTGGGCAAGAGGAAAGAGAGAGAGAGAGAGAGAGAGAAGAGAGACAGAGAACGAGAAGGGCGCAAGAAGAGAAAAAGATTTTTCACAAGCGATCCACCCGACTACTATTTTTTTCGGCTTCATCCATCATCCGTGCTCTCTCTGTGTTTTAAAGAGACCAGCCAGAACCAATCCATACCGATTACAGCGAACATACCGCTGACCGAGCTAACAATACGAGATCTTTTGCTAGGCGCCATCCGCGAGCAGACTAAAGGACGCCAGCGATGAATAGCCTCCAGACCAAGTGGAAACCCCTTCTAGTGACGGAGGGGACCCATTGGTCATAGCCTGGGCCTCGGAGCTGGTGGTGTGTGCGATAAACAATTTAAGGCTTTCGGGACGATCTGGAGGGCGTTAGAGTGCGGGCCCCGCCAAATACCAACCCAAAGACCGCTGACAAGTCACCACGATCGGATGATGGATTGTAACGAGAGTGACTGGTCATCTGTGATGATTGAGACGGAAGCCAGATTTTTCGTCGGTTCTCTCCATTCCCAGTAACTATATTGAACGCTATCTTGAATCTTGTTTTACACGTAGACAACGTGAATGAGGAAAGGTCCGGGCCAGAATCAGTAAGGGGGGCGGGTTTCTTCTCGAATTTACTGTAGTCTGATAATTTATTACTTGGTTAATTAATTTTTTTTTATCATCTAAGCCGAAGGGGGGCGAAACGAAAGGCGGACAGAAGAAATAAGAAAAAGAACTAAAATAGAATCGAAAGGAAGCGATGAAAATAGGTTGCATGCAAGCAAGCGAGGACAACCATGTCACACAAGAGGTCGCAGAAGAAGAAACAAACCAGGGTTAAAAGACCTGGCAGGGGTTCGTGCAGATGGCAGGGATAAACCACTGGTCGAGAGAGCACCACGAAAGTCAAGGTGGCGTGCGAGCAACAGTCGATCAAGCTCAATGTCTGGTCGGTCAGAATTAATAGCCAGAGAATAAAAAAGAAAATAACAATTTGAGGGCATTAACAAGATCTGTTAGGTGTTAGGTAGTGAAAGGGTATGTGTACAGTAGGTGGTAAGTATACTGGTCGTACCGAGTACTCACTATGACATCCATCCCCCTTCCCCTCCCGCCTAATCGGTGGTGGCCAGGTATACCTACCGTCTATCGTTTCTCCCTTTTGGCTTAGTTGTTATCCCATTTTGCCCAGTCACAACTACCTGGTTGCAATGTCCATCCTCGCTCACCCACTTCAGCCCTTCTCCTCCCCCTCCCTTGATCTACTATTAACTCCCTAGTCTCAGTTGCGATACCAATCTCTACCCTGTCCCGGCCACCCACGACATACGGAGTATGTACGGACCATGACTAGCCAGTTTTTTTTCCTTTCCTAGGTTAGATGCTGCCGTTGGATACATCATAGAATCCTGGCCACGGAGAAGAAGTCGGTCAAGAAGAAAAGCCCAACCCCATGTCTCTTACCCACGACCCTTGTGAGTCCACAAAAATTCTCCGCTGAGGATGCTTCCAGACTTTCCCACCTGCGTCGGTCTTTGACTCCAGTTACTGAATGGCTGACGTTTCACGAGAAGGCAAGACAGGAAAAGAAGGAAAAAGAAAAATTATCTCGAAGAGCTAGGCAGTAAAAAGGTCCTGGTTATTTGGTGAGTGACAGGCAGAATCCCATGCCAAGGAAAAAGCTCCGTCATATTGTGATGGATAAGGAGCAAATTACCCTATCTGTCAACCGCCTTAAATTAATCAATTAATTTGATTACAACCCTTGGGATTTTCTGCTGATCCCCATTCCTCTACTCGAGAGTATCTGGCAATGCGCCGTCAATCGATCTTGTCTTGTCTGCTTACTAGTGTCGGCGGGAAAAAAAATTGGTCTGGCTCGTTCTTGTGAAGTAATCGCCGGGTGTAGCACAACCATACAGGGGATGCACAGTAAATATTGAGGATTATGACTTATTAGGAAGCTCTTTTGCCCCATCTACCCTCCCTTGTACGGAGCACCTCCCTCAGAATAATACATACCATGCCCCTACGTACATGATCACAGACGTACAGGCTACAGCTTGTTAGCTAGCCTAGATTGCTGAAGGACTCCGGGCCCTGACCGATATCTAGCAGATCGAAATAGGCAGGGCGTCCGCCTCCGCACGTATATGGAGATTCGTGACGACAGAACTGTACGGAGGACCATGTACATACATCTATTGAGGCTAGCGTGATGATGGGAAGAAGGGAGACGGTGAAGCGCTACGGATGAACAAAACCCTGGGTTAATTTTTTCGATCAGGTTTCTTTCCGATCGTTTCGACTCTCTAGGTAGAGAAATCATGGAATGGGGATGATTGAATTGGTGGACGGCTTGTTAGTTTTTTTGCCATGCGCAAGGGCACAAAGTCTGTACACCATTCGAAGCAAGAAGATGGAACAGACATTACGGATCAAGGCCTCACCGCTTCTTTCTCCGGAGGCGAAGAACTATATTCAATAGATAAAGGAGGGGAAGAAAAAAAAAATAGGAAAGACAAGGACAACGAAGAAGAGAAAGAAAAAAATCCCATTGTCATTTGACAAGCAAGCCCTACCATTCCAGTTGTTCTTTTGCTCGGCTGACGGAGAATCAGGGAAAACAATAGGCCCAGGAACCTTCTTCCTGCAGCACCTCCTCGCGACCCCTTGCGTGAGGTGGAGTCGACTAGCGATCTAGTCCACGACACAATACCCCACTGTTATTGCCTAACCCCACTGCTGTTCTGGACGGACCACGGAGTACTCAACAGTATCAGAGATACGGGGTGGCGATGATGGAATGATTCCCTTTCTTCATTCTGGGCCTAGAGTGAGGTGGTGTACACTTTCCTCCTTAGTACTCCGTACCCTATGGAAATGGAAATTTGAGACTCGTGAGCCGTGACAAATCAGTAGAATCATCACCAAATAATTAGTGGGTTATTCGTACCCATAGGTAAATTTTTCCTATACGTTCCGTTTCTAGAGTGACATCGATGAATGACACAACAACGTTGCTCCTTACCCTTGGCCCGATTGGGTATCCCGTTGAACCCTGGTAACCCGGTCTCTACTGTACTTGCTTCGTACAGGATACTCCCTACCAGTACAAACCATAACCGGGAGAAGAACTGGGAAGTCCATTGTTTGTGGACAGTCGCGCTATTTCCGAAGATATATGTACTTCATGATATCGATGGCCCAGAGGCTTGCCCTCGAGGAGTAAAAGGTTAGTGGGTAGCTAGTTCCCATACGGAAGAAACTTCCCGGTCACTTCTACAGTCGTAGACTACTTGATACTATATGCGCATAAGATCCCCTGGACGAGAATATCACAGATAGAAATCGCCCTTTTTCAATATGAAAGCTAACGCGCTCCTAGTATCTGCAATTAGCACATGTTGCTTGCCCATGAAGAATGACTACTGTGCTCATCCTAGGCAGTTCCTTATGCAAGTAACTATGTATGCGCAGAATCCGCCAATGTATGCATATCGATCCCGTCGACATCTACAAAGTACATAAGCATAGGTTTGACCGAGCACAATGCACAGGGAGGTCCGTGTCTGCTCATCTAGGTCGAGTCTAACGGACCAAGGGGAGGGGGAGGGGGAGGGGCCCGTCAGCCAACCGGTGTACCACAAGATACGGAGTAGAGACTAGGCAGAGTAGAGAGAGGATCGACCGAGGACTTTCTTCGTAGTACCGTAGTACATAGTGAGGGTTCATAGCCAGAGGCTAGTTACACTACATCAACCCCTCAACATGCGGCGCAGTCAAATGAGATGAGGATCTACAGATCATCGGGGGAGTTGTGGTTGTCAATTTTTCCTTTTCCCCCTCTCCTCCGTTTTTCCCCTGCTACCTTCGGTTATATTTATTCTTCAAAAGCCAAGAGACCAGCTCACTAAGCATCTCTGCCAATTATCAACGAGAGAAAGGAAAGAGTGACAAAGGGAAACACCATCCCTTCCCCATGTCGAGATCTGAGCAAGTACCCAGTCACGCAGGATGACCAGTCCGCTACCGACGGGCCGACACCCGCAGCCGTCCGTACATACAGCAGATCTTGCGGGGCTGCTCCCCATTCCAGTTAAACTGTTAATACCAACGAAACAACCTATTCTAGGCATTTGAACGATGGGTTCCTACGGAGTAGGAACATTGATTATTTACGGAGTACTTTGTACCGCACACTCAAGTCATAAGCAACGGAGAATACAATCATGAGAGCAGTGAAAGAAACCTCGTTCCGAAGTGGAAATAACCCCCGATGGATGACGGGACGATTACATATCGATATTACCTTCAAGGGTACACGACATGTCAGACGATAACGAAAGAAGCGAAGACTGTCAAATTGACTTTTTTTCCCCTTCTTCTAATTTTCCTGGTCGACTAACAGATTAGTTTCGTCTGCTGAACAAGGAACCACCGTCCTCATCCACTAAAAAGTCCCCCCCGCCCGCTAATATTAGCCCCTTCGCTAGCTTGACAGCTGATAGACAGCAACAATCATGGTCCGGGATGATTGATGAAGGAATGGATTTGCTGGCCCAGTCCAGCCTCATCTGCTCGACTTAGCCCGTCGGAGCCAACCGTCAGTCGGCAAGAGCGCCAGTCGTATTGGTTATGCTAGTCCCAGGCGCTAGCTCCGACGGTGGAAGTGCTGTTGTTGGTAGGTGGGTTAAGCGGTTTTCTCGGGAATTGCAATAGTGCCTGTGCTTGATTTGATTGTGTTGTCTTGCTTGCTGACCACTTCCAGGATGGAGTTCAGGACGTGTTATTTTGATTTCTACCGAGAGGACTGGGACTGGATATTTTGGCAAATGATTAATTTACTTGACAGATTAACCATCCACAGCGGATAATCGGCTTGTTTGCGCAATTATGGCTTAAGCTCTGTTAGTCTTCATTTAATGCAGTTCTGGCCGTCTCCTTTATTTCATCGTGTTTTACATTATTCTCTGTAATGAGCTACCCCAAATAGTGGGGCAGGAGCTGAAATGTCGCAATTTGCAAGGAATTGATTTCCTGCGCCCGAACTTCATCAACTCTTATTGTTATTATTTTTATTGTCATTGGAAATATCAAATCCTTTTTTTCTCCGATTGTGTTTAATGAGGTCCTTTTTTGGGGTGTTCCCCTCTACCATCTCAAAATTCGATAGGCATATGTATAATATGCATCTGTTATATTCAGGATGCACCTAAAGGATTACTGCCAAAGACGATCCGGAGACCTACAGCTGTACCTGCAGCTGGCATGCAAGCAAAAAACCCAACCGGCCATTTCCAACCGCCGGCCCCAATAACCCTAAAACTCCCGCCATCCAACCGATGGCCTTTTATCTTTTTTTGTTTGTCCTCTTCTAGCCGCTCTTATGTACATTGTAGGATAGTGCGTGCCGCCAATCGGCCATACAGTAACTAGTCCTTGCTCGTCCTAAAGCAGGTACCAGCCAGGACGGAGGACGATCGAAGCACGCTCCGTCAGTTCTCGGAGCATTCTCCCCGTTGGTGCTGGCTTCTGCTTAAGCTGACGCTACCCCGTTTTATTTTATTTTATTTTTTTTCATCTTTTTTTTAAGACCGCGACTGGACCGGCGAATGTTAGACTAGCTAGCTTGACTGACCCCTGACAGTTGAAGAGAGGATTCCCCTGGTCAGTCGTCGCAGAGGCTGAGACGCTGGCCCCAACTGAATCGAACTGGAGACACCCAAGACCGAAAACAAGAATGTGTAAAAAGTAAAGCAAGGCGTAATAATAATAACTACCTAGAAATTCTGCCCTGTTGTGTAACCATCCCCCATCGGCATCATCCTGATCAGTAATAATAAGAAACTACATACCCTGTCGTACTTGCTTTACTACTGGATACACTGCTAAGTACTAGTTAGGTACCTAGCAGTGGTAATTTTCCGGTGATTGGCGTCCGATGATTTCCCTTCCTTGGCTCCATACACAGTAGGCAGGATGGGAGCACTGCTTTGGAATTAGAGGTCACACGAACCAAATAATGATGCTCATTATATGGCTACGTTGTATGCATGGATACCTAGGCATGGCATAGCATAACATTTACCGAGGAGAGATAAACCGTTACGCATGTACTCCGTATGTACATACTTATTGGCTCCGTGGAGGAGGAGGATTCAGAAACCATCGCAACAAGAGAGACACGGAAAGAAAATCATAATTCTAAGTCAGCCTACAGTTTCTCCGGAATACTTGCTTTCCTGCATCACCGCCTAGCGCCGACGAAGGGGGTCGTATTAATTGTCCACTAGAAGACATGAATTGGCCCATACAACGTGAAACCCACCACGCGAACAAGGATAAGAAGTAAGCACGACTCCTCCAGTGGTCGCAGACTCCTTCAGATGATTCCGCGAGGACGACCGGGGAGGAAGAGGGGGCCAAAATCTCCCAGACGTTTACTCCGTCGATGATTTCGGGTTCCGGGCCATTCTCGGGGGCGGTCGGTAATTGGAATTGGGAAGAGGGGAAGTAGTTGGGTCTAGTTCAGTAGTAATGACCGGGGGTGGGAGGAGAGGAAGGGAGACGATATTACTGTGCCCCGTATATGGGCTGAGATGAATGTCTTGTATCCTATCATTCCGCTCTGGCTGACCTACTACGGTAGACTAACTAATAGTAGCTCGTTCTTCCGGCGACAACCCATCGGTGCAAAAATCAAAAAGCGACATGGCAATCGAGGAGTGATTGGGGTCGAATCACTCGAGCGAAGATCCTCCTGGGTGATTAGTTTAGATTAAACATGATCACAGGAATACTGACGGGCTGACTGGCTCTACTGGCAGTTATCGCTGCACGCAGGTAATTAACCTTACATTGCATATTCCGTAGTTACCCGTGTACAGAGATCGACTGCACGATCGGGGAGGAGGGCGTTGATTGGCTTCTGAGCAGGTTCTTCTCTTCGATTACGATGAGGGCGAGTCCATATGACTAACCTTTCCTAATAATAGACCCGAGGAGCGTTGGTGGTATCTGCTCTGCGTAGTTTGACCAGTTTATGCGACCAGTTTTAAATATAACTGGTTCCTATCATTAAGTTCCTGATACATATATGTAGAGAGTGTGCGGAGTACGTGTAACGGATATATATATGTAGACATGGATATGGATGTATTCCTAAATGTCAGTTTAACATGATACATTGTACAGTGTTTAAGCCGATGTATATCGCTTTGCTCCCAGGATCTTCTTAGCCAATTCCAATATCAATTATCCAGGGAGTCGTGCCTACGGAGTACACCGTATCCAGTACCCACCTACTCTGTAACCCCCATTATTCTTCCCTTCCAAATGGACCGGTCATCAAATTAGGTCCGGATCGGTCGACCAGGATGGCAGGTGTAACGCCGTCCATCCCTGTCCCCGGCGCCACCCACATTCCACAGCACTTATCATGGATTGGGGGGGAGGACCTGGAGCGATGATCGGACCCGTGAGAGAGAGAATGGCAGAGGAGAATGATAGAATGAGACAAGATCCCCGCCCACGGTGAGCCGGACGGACGAGGGCAAACCGCCAAGGCAGCGAGCCAAGTGGAGCCTTCATCCCGGGGCGCGTCGCCCACGGACCGCCTGGAATCAAGGAAGGGCCGGCGAGGCGTGGCGGGTGATTGGGGGAGGGACTCATTCTGCACAGGCCGGGTGGATTGGCTGACGGGGGATCGACTGGCCGTGGGAGCGACCACGTAGTTTTCGTCTTTTGCGACTAGTAGTTGTTGGTTCAAGGTGGAAAATGGACACGGCCACCGTTAACGCCGCGAACCGTCAGATTTGATCATTTCCTCATAGGTATTTTTACCACCCTGACGGAGTCCAATTTATTAGCCTTTTTCATTTTACTTTCGTTCCTAATTAATTGTTGACTGTGGACGGTGGGTGTACACAGTACGGAGTAGTGTTGACCTATGAGTGTTCTTACTGATGAGTTATGACGATGATGACGACGGGGCGGTTCGCTCGTCTATGGTTTTTATTTTCTCCTCCCCGGGTGGAAGTAGTATTTTATTTTTTATTCTTTTTATCTTTCTTTCCTCGTCAATTTCATGTGTTGGCTGATCTCTTCCCCTATCGTCCTTCCTTCAATGTGATAGTCTCGAAACCCACGGTCTGACCACGACCACGATCACAGCCCTTCCAGCCTATTTTATTTAAGTATCTTTTTATTTTATTTTATTATTTTTTCTTTCCTTTACTTCCTTTTCCCTTTTATTTTTTTAGCCCCTTTTCGTCGCCTCTCCTTGCTGACATACTGGCGGAACCTGTAGGGTCTGGCCCGTTTGATCTTAGTTGAGGATGGCGACGGGATCCAGGTTTCAGCTGCAACGACCCGTGATGCATATGCGAGTGCCGACCAGGATCGCCCGAGGCGGATTTCGGGTGGATTACAGGTCTTCGCTGAACATTGAGCATTTCCCCGTCCCTCTGTCTTTTCTCCTCGGGGGAATCTGTCACGAGAGGGAAGTCGAGGGGAGGAGAGAGGTTGGGTCACTCCAATTTTCTGCGACCGAATCCCTTTCTTTCTTCTTCGTTGGTGTTCGATTCATGAACGTTCTCCCAAACCCCTTCTTTTCCATGAGTCGACTCCGCAGGGACCCGCGATCTCCCGTGCAGCCGAGCCAAGGTCTAGTCGACGCGGTGGTCACTAGTCGGTCTGTTCGTGAAGAGCAGGCCGATTGTGCTGCTTTAACTTCGCTCTGCTGTGCGTGTTGTGCATAGATAACCTACATACATACATACGGCGGTGCTGCCTTCGGTCGGTGCGGTCAGGATGTATGTGCATATCGCCTGCTGTACCAAGGGAATAGATCATGCACGCTAGAAATAGATGGTCGAGGTTCATTTTACTTTGCATGCCTTCAACGTAAATGGATGACGTAGGAGTGAACCGTGAGAAGCTCAACACTTCGGTAAGACAAGACAGAGAGGCAAAAACGAGAAATTAGAAGGAACAATTAAGGAAAAAGCAAAGAGGAAAAAGGAATCATCCCCAACCAACCGGCCGCGTCCAGTGTCCAGCGTCCAGGCAGAAAAGTTTGTCGACCGACGCCATCCCAACCCGCGGCACTCAACGGTTAAACAAACCTCCTCATCATGATTCAGTTTCCCTTCCCGAGTTGACCGATAAGACTCGTTGAATGACAATCAATACCTTACCCTGTACCTTTGCCTCTCTGGGAGAAACGCCATGAGCCAGCCACAACTCGGTATTTGAGATTGACCGCACTCTCACCGTCTTTTCTCCTGTTTTCTCCTAGATTGTTTCATCTGGCCTTTTTTGTCTTTTTTGTCTTTTTTTTTTTTTGTTTTGGGGGGGGGGGGGGGGGGGGGGCCAACCCAAAAAAAAAAAAAAAAACAAAAAACAAAAAAAAAAAAAACGAAAAAACAAAACAAA
>NW_026515983.1:0-38771 GCF_023601865.1 Aspergillus affinis | reverse complement strand
AGCTAATCTGACGAGAAAACTGACTTTTCAAGGAATCATGCCGGGAAATGAAGTTATATACCCATTTCTCTCCGACAAAGGCTGTTGCATTTTGGGAACGCTTTCGGATCAAGGTTGACGCCATATCACGGACCTGGAACTGTCTCGGCGGCGCGCCGCGTTGATCTAACGAGATAATCCATTTAACAAGTGATTCCTCCTCCAACGAAGTCAATTTATGCAAATTAGCGCGTGTTTCCTTTCGAAAAGTAATACCATTTAAGCGATCTTGAAGTGTTGAGCGAGGAACTTGAAAAACACGCGCTGCTTCACGAATTGACTTGATTTGACAATTCTGAATAGCATCAACTGCTAAGGGGAGTCTTCTCTCTTGTTCCACCGAGATTTTTGATGATTTAGGCATTTTTGATAGTGATATGGATGTTTGAATGGTCTTATTTTTAAAG
Organism: Aspergillus affinis; assembly: GCF_023601865.1. Lineage (NCBI taxonomy): Eukaryota > Fungi > Ascomycota > Eurotiomycetes > Eurotiales > Aspergillaceae > Aspergillus > Aspergillus affinis. The sequence continues at coordinate 38,325 of NW_026515983.1, read as the reverse complement.
GGAGGAGTTTTATTGGGGTTACCTCACGTTGCCCACGTGACATCTACACCGACATTTCGGAGGGGGGCTTCTTCCCTCCTACAACTGCCTCACAAGAGTCAGTTATTTGCCTCTGGTGGTAGCTCGTCATCTCTCACGCAGTCAAGACTCGATTTTGTCCCTCCCACCTTCCCTCTGTATATAGAAACCACTGCAATACAGACACATTGCCTCCCTACAAGGGAGCGCGGATGGGCTTTCTCTGACGCTACAGTCTAATACGTTTACGCATAAGACCGCAGCGACAGGTGACCCATTACGGCCAAACTGTATACGTTCCTGTTCCCACCTTGAATGCGAGAGGTCACCAATAAAGAGGCGGTAATTCTTGTTGGGATGGCCGACTCGCTTACCGATTACGTTAAGCGTGGCTCACCCGTAGCCTGAAAACGCCCCTTGCAACAGGCTTCCTCACGAAAACCAGCATTGAATTAAAAGCCCTGCTTCTAGTTTCCTCCGGTAGCTTCCGACCAGCTGCGATCCAGCCAGGATACTGTTCCGACCCTGCCGCTACTTCTCACCTTATTTCGGTCTTTTTTTTCTATGACACTTTCAGACGACTGAGGATTGGGGTATTGGTTTATCATCAGAAATTCTCTCTGCTTCGTTAATATCTCGATTATCACGGTACTGTCGTGCCGCAGACATCTAAAACATTGAATAAACGGGACCTTTTCACCATAGAGGGCAATAGGAAATTATAATTGAATGATAACTCGATAGCCAACTATTATTTCTATTTCGCCTTCTTCTCCGGCTTTTTGACCTGGCGTAGTCCCCGTTGTAATAGAATCACTCTTTCATATTCCGCCGGAATTTACCGGCGGAAAACATCCCGTCCAGAGCGCAACGAACGTCAAATATGCCCAGCTGTCCTCTTCGGACATCAATATCCTTCATGGGCTGATCAATTAGCGTCATGTACTCCATTGTATAATATGGGAACGGAGTATCATTCGGACATTAATGGCTGGAAAGGAGGGTGGTCTGATCGGTCTCATCGCTACCCGGGCCTGCCTGACATGCCGAAAGCTTGAATCAAGGTGTACAGTTACAGGCACGGCCACTAGCTGTGATTTCTAGGTGTTTCGCGGCACTGAACATATCTTTCTAGATAGAAAAAGCGGTCTACAAGCCTACAAGCGAGTACGATTCTCCCATAGTCACTTAATTCAATGTAGTAAATGTGCTAAACATCTGATCACCCAGTCACTGACACCTTTCATGACCTAAATGTAAAAGATTAAACACTAGGAGAGCAGTGAGATGGACGGCCTTGGTAAATGAGGGCAAAGAAAGACAATAAGGATTGTTACTTAAATCCCTACTTAGGTTACTGGAGTCCAACGTCCTTGTTGTGAAGCACAGGACAACAGGTGCATACAATATCAACCGAGATCAAAACAATAAATGCAACTTTTGATTTGTCTGACAGTCTGCTGTTTCATCTGGAATCAATAAAATCGCGCGGAAGCCCAAATCCCAAACGCCGAGGAATTATTCGTGGTAAAATAGTAAAGCCGAAATCAGTAATCCCGCAGCTGGCAGGTAACATTTCCCTCCAGGGACCTCCAGTCTCTCCAGTTGTTGCCGTCCCAAGTTCTATGCTGAACGGCGTTATTCTGAGTGGAGACACCAAAGAGATCAATCTGGCCCTCGCGAGCCCTGCAAGACACTCCAGTAATCGCACTGAAGAATGTCATGTCCCCCTGGACCTTCCAGTCGCTCCACTTACCGTTCTCAAAGGACCTATAAATGCACTTCCTGTCACGGTTGATGGCGACCACGTCCAAGCGGTTAGGAGCACAGCTGAGCACTTCGATGTGACTGTAAATCTGGCCACCAAGGGATTGCCATCCGGTCCACTTGTTTCCATCGTATCCCTGGTGATAGAAGCCGTTATCATGGCCTCGAGCGAAGAGATCGATGCGGTCCCGACCCCAGCTGATAGCCCGGATAGGGCTCACCAGAGACCCACCCAGATTCTCCCAGTCACTCCAGTTCGATCCATCATACCGCTTCCGACGACAGGAATTGTCTTCTGCGAATAGTACGAACACATCGAGACGATCCCTGCCCCAGCTCACGGCCTCAACGCCACTGTTCAGGGATCCGCCGATGGACTTCCATCCGCTCCAGCTCTTACCGTCGAAGTATTGATGATGGCACGAGTTATCGTGACCACGGGCAAGAATATCAAGACGGTTCTCACCCCAGCTAATAGCCTTGACCGAGCTGGTGAAATTGCCGCCTAGATTCTCCCACTTGTCCCACTTGTCATTCTCCATGACTCGGTGGTAGCAGGTATTGGTGGTATCCAGGCAGAAGATATCCAAGCGGTCCTTGCCCCAGCTGACGGCAGAGATAATGCTGCTGAATCCCTTGCCGATGCTCTTCCAGTCGGACCAGTTCTCGCTGTTGCGGTACTTGTGGTAGCAGCCGTTGTCGTGGCCGAGGATGAAGAGATCAAGACGCTCCTCTCCCCTAGCAAGTGCTGAGATTTGGTGGGCCATTGTTCTTTTTTTGTTTCGTTGTTTTGCTTGGTTTGCGAACTTCTGGTGAATCTATTAAGTGGTTAGCATGGTTTAGAATAGTACTGGTTACAGTCATTGAGATATTGCACTGCAAAGATAAGGGTAAGGATGCTGGTGGGGGAAAAATATTTTTGATGTGAGAGGATTGACCTTGAGCTTGTTTGTATCAGAGGGTTATTCTTGTAGGATTTCTTGGGCAATTTCGAAAGAGGAATTTCTAGATCCCAGCCGGACATCGTCTGGTCTTTTATGTTCGATTTGATCTCCTAGAGCATGATGTCACGGTGACTATGAGGGATATATTTTAGTTTCGATACCCCACGAAATGATTGCACTGTGTCGGATTTTGTTTAAGAGGCCAATTGAAAATTGGAAACGAGAGTTTGGTTCCATACAATCATGTTCAAGCACCAGAAAGCTCCACATTCCACCAGACGGATTTAGCTGATCGTGGCTCGGGTAGGTAGACAACGCAGTACCTACTAATGCTACACTAGTTATTCCTCTCTCTATATCAGTTTAATGAATTGATCCAATTGTTATATTTTTCTTTTCGTCTTTCAAACAAGAAGACCCTGGTGTTCAAGGATGGGTTAAAGTTCATAGGGTAGCATTCAACAATGCGGGGATTATTTCCGATAGGGCCCGTCTAACTAGACCACACGAAGGAGTCTAATGTAACCGCTTACTTAGAGTTATTGCTTTGACCTCTTACTTTCCTACTACAAAGCATATTTACCTGTTCTTTATTGCTGAGACTATTCCTAGTTTATCTCGTATTTTCCTGAGTATATCCACTCTAGATACGTAATGCTGCTTGAAGTCCCGCGTCAATAAAAGTCTATATGTTGTCACCGAACCTTCAAAAATATTGACTCAAAATATATAATACGTGTTAATATTTTCTCTCATAGCACTTCCATGCCACATGGGAACTGTCTGGCGATGGCAGCGGTAAACCGGGACCGGGACGACAATTGGCAGGAATGAAGATCTAGAGCTCCAATCATGCGGAGCTCTGCTCCGTCTTTCTAGCCGTGAAGTACCAATGGAAATGGACGTCTGGAACGCCAGGAACTGGAGTTAACTCGCTGGAAAGAACCTTATTCTTCGTGTTTGCTACTGTTACCCCTCGGGACGCGGGTTGACGTTGACCACAATAGCCCAAAACATGGAGCAGTCTTTTGCGGAAGATCCCGTTTCCTTTTCAGCTGGACATCTTACGTGTGAATGATGTTTATCCTCAAAGCATCGGACTTGGGTAACTCAATTAGTCTAGACTCAGCTCTGAAGCCTCCAGGGGGATTGGTTTGAGTCGGAAAGTGGCGGGCTCGAGATGATGATTGGCTTCTTCGAATGCCTTCTTATTCCGACTTCCCCTCAGCGACGTGGTATGCTTCGAGAGATAGGTGGCTGGAGACTGCTCGTGTGTTGTCGTGGGAAATTTGTTGATGTTGCATCAAGTTACTTAACCTCAGATAAAAGCAACCAATGAGGTGGAAGTGTAACATTCTTCCGTTAGAGCAGTCGGACTCTCACCTGCTTACATCTATACGTCCGTCGGCTTCTTTCCTCCATTTTTTCTTCTTTCTCTCTCTCTCTCTTGCCTTCGGCTGCTCCCTACTGCTCTTGATCTTCTTCTTATTGTAGTTCCTGTTAAACTTAGTGATAAATTATGTAAAAGATAACAAATATGTTTGAGAACACCGAAGGTAGCGTAGGAAAACGCTGGAATAAGACATGAAGTCATTTGTTATTGAATCTTGGGTGCCTGATACGACTGGTCAAGTTCTTCTATTCTTAGTTCATCCCTTCATTGGGTTAAGTATACAATTCCTTTCCTACTGACCTACAAGCTTCGTGATCATAAAATCTTTTTTACAGTCTCGTTAATACATCCATATTGAATAATTATTTTATTTTTGTGTCCTTTGATCAAGATTAATAGAGAAAAAAGGGCAAAAGAGGAAAATAAATAAAAGTAGAAAAAAAAAGAACAAGAAGAAAACAGGACACTGAACCGAGAGAAGGTTTTCCTACATATAACTTACTCAGTTTGTGGGTAATACAGAGAGCTTACCCAAGTAAGATGGAATAGCCCATAGGCAGTCAGATTACTCCATACTTTGCGAAGAAGGAAAAAGGGAAAAGGAAGAAAGAGGATAGCGGGTTTTCCGTGGCCAAAAGAAGCTAAGGAATGTTGCATCCTGCATTCTTGGCAAGTCCAATGAATAAGCTGCTGCATCGGGACTGGAGATGCACAAACAGGTGGTTAATGGGGGCCAAAGTAAAACTGTAAGTCATGCAAAAACTGAAGAACCGGTCAAGGGCTGCACAAAGTGCCCTGAATCCTATACACAAATTTGCAAGTGGGCATGTCATGATTGAGTCTAAAGCAGCTAGCTCAAATATGTACATAGTCGGCAGGAGAAGCAACGCGTCCAGCAGTTTCATGGCTTATATATTGTCTGTATAATAAGGTAATAGTTAAGTCGGAACATGTAAAATGCATGGGGCTCATGTAGTTTTCTCGTATAACGCCCAGAGCCTTGCCGACATTGATAGATGAGAAAAATGGAAAGACGCTTGCTGCATTAGGAAAAAGAATAAGCGGCGAATAGCGGAGCAACGAGTAACTGGGCGTCTGGGCCCATAATGGTCGTTCCTTGCCAGTCACTCTCATGGATTAAATTCGCGCCTAAGGATTGGCGCCAAACTAGTTCTGGGATAGGGCTGAGCCGGACGATACTGACTAACCCCATTTTGGTCACTAGCCTTGAATTCATTATGGGTTCACAGCTAGTGTGAGGGCCCAAGACCCTGGGAGTGTGGAAAATAGCCCCTTAAAATCTAACCGAGTGATCAGAATAGGCTTAGAGACGTTGTATGAGGCAAGGGTGATAAAAAACGGGCGTGAGCGACTTGCAGGACTGCAGGACGGTGGGTTCTCGAGAGCATTTAACAATCGATGGCGTCCGGCTGTTTGGTAGTCTGGGGTATAATTAATTTGAACCCAAAATAAAATCCTCTATCGAAGGATCGCCATGAGGAGTGGATCAACGCTGCTCGTTGCTTTTTTGGGTGTGTCCCTGACAAGAGCCGCTTTAACGCTAGAGAAGAAAGATGTGCCATCTACTCTTGAGGTACCGTTTGGGTTTGGACCTATGTTCGGCTCGAATTCGATGAGTCGTGTTGGGATAGACAAGAGGAAGAACGTGCTTGATGTGGACGCTGCGATCGAGGTATGGAGGCCGTTTAGAAGACTGCTAGGGGACACTGGCCTAACCTACACAGAACATGGTCTTCGTCCACACAAACATCACTGTCGGCACTCCTCCCCAGGAGATGGAGGTATATTTCAATATTATGGGTAATGAGTGCTGGATTCATGCGGCCAATTCAACCAGCTGTCAATGGTTCAAAGACAAGGAGAACTGCGACGGGTATGGCGGATATAACACGAGCACCTCCAAGACCGCCGAGTTCGTTAGTTCCGATTTTGCAGTTAATGACAGAGGGCCCAATGTCACCGGCGACTTTTTCAAGGATGCTCTGGTTATTGGGAATACCAAACTTGATTCCATGAAACTGGGTGTGGCATACGATGGAATAACCAGTAGTAAGTTCCATTTTCTGTCATATCACTCTTATATCTTTCACTAAAGATGATCGTTAGACACGATTGGTCTTGGGTACGGAGAAGAAGGCTCTTCCTCGGTGTCGCTACCCCAAGCTTTGACGGACGCGGGAATCATCAACTCACCTGCCTTCAGCATGTGGACAAACTATGGGTACCGTTACGGTGGCAAAATTCTCTTCGGTGGCGTAAACAAAGCAAAATATTCCGGCACCTTGCAAACCCTGCCGATTGTACCGGGGCCGTCTGGCGAGCGCAAGGCATTCCGCGTCAACATGACCGGTCTGCTAATCAACGAAACATCCATTTCCCCGGAATCGTTCACATTAGACGCGTTACTCGACAACCAAGTATCCCTTACGCATGTTCCTGAATCAGTCATGTCAGCGCTTGCCATACAGCTGAATGTGGAGAAGATCCCTGAATCTGGGCAAATCACTCTTCCCTGCTCTCTGGAAACATCAAAAACCAATATTACCCTTGAATTTGGTGCTGCGAAGTTTGAGTTTCCTATTGGCTTGCTGATGACCCAGGTGAGCGTTGAGCACGCGTACACAAGATATGGCGATGCTTGCTATTCAGGGATTGTGGCCAACCGAGATTACAATAAAAGAGGAAGCATCGTGCTGGGGACAAACTTCATTAGGTCTGTATATTCAGTGTTTGATCTTGCCAACGATGAGGTTTCCCTAGCCAATCTAGTATCGGAATCATACTCGGATAATATCGTTGAGATTACATCCGGAGAAAATTCGGTTCCAGGTGCTACTGCTACTACTACTGATAAGGGTCAAGACAAAGACCAGAAAGACGGGGAGGAGTCTCTAGGTTCTACCCTTGAGAATGCCAGACTTTGCTTCGGGTTGACAATCGCCGTTTTGTGCTATATTCTTATATAGGAAAAATGAACCGGTTTGTATGAATATGGCAATCAAAGGTCAGAGGAAAGAGTTTCATGTATATGTAAAACAATTACTCCCTTCATTCACGTAATTCCTCATGCTTAAATGCAAACATACATCCTATAATGCTAATTATAACATCAACTGTGGTTTCCAGTCGGCCATTTCTCGAAGCAAGGTTCACTCCAGTATGCGATGCCTCCAGATAGACAAAAAACTGAATAAGAAAACAAACAAAACACAGAACGAGAACGAAGAGCTAAATCAGCCACCACGCGCCTGTTAATTCTATCCAGGCCATAAGAAACAGCCATATTTCCTTTCACAGCCGCAACCGTTAGATATTGTCATCAGCTACACCTGTAGTAGTCAGGTCAGCCTTTTCCAAAAGCTTTTTCCTTCTGCCGTCCTGGCAGATCGCCGCAGCTCTCTTGAGAAGACAGGATATTTCGGTCAGGCGGAGGGCTGTATCCTGCATAACAGCCTTGCGCTTGTTCATGGCCTGTTTGTGATCTGCGACGGAGTCAATATTGAGCAGTTTCGGAAGCATTTCGATTGTCTTACCAGATCGTTCCGTACTAAGAGGTGATGAGAATTGTGCATTGCCGGTCACCGCATCATTGCCATCGAGTCTCTTCCCAGTGACGTATCTTGCCTTATCGATAAGCCGTTCAATACAATTGGCTTGGCCCAATAGTGCAGGACAAATGTAGTAAATGATGTTCTGAGTAGTGGAACGAGAGTCATTGACTGTTGTGGGCTATTAATGTGTGTTAGAACTGTCATTGGAGAGAAATTCAATAGCAAGGCATTCCAGACATACCATATATCCCTGGAAATTGCTAATTCGGTTGAAGGCCTGTGCTGTTGGGGTTGCCAGGTTCTGTACAGTCATGTTCCCGATATTCTCATTCTTTGCGTATTGGCAGCCATCGTTCTTGACCCCCATCTTGAAGGGATTGGTACAACCATCGGGGGTTTCTTCATAGTCGGCCTCAATATCGTCGCCTAGTAGGGTTGATTCTAAGTTGGAATCTTCGGAAACCTCGCTCGACTGTGAGGAACTTTCCTGAATTTCAATGCTGATCATAGCATTTGAAGTATTGGTCTTTGTAGAAACGGTCTCTTTCTTCACTATGTTCGCATGCTGTGTGCAATAAACTGAAATTTCCGAGGACAGGCGATGGCACCGAGTACCTTTCTTGATTTTGGCCTCACAGCGAAGCTTTGATGCCATGATTGAATGTTAGACAGTGTCTTCAGTACACCATATGTCGTACTGTTCGGATACAGTATATTGAAGATATATATCGACAATTCGGCGCTCCTATCCAGCTCTATATTTATGTTCTTTTTTACAGATCTTTCAAGAAAATCCATCATGTAGACCTTGTAGCGGTCAAGATTCAAAGCCCCATACATGCTAACACTATGCACACATGATCATTGAAAAGTTAGCAATCGAGCAGGTACAACATGCCAAATTCATGATGTGTCTTCGCACGAAAGGCTCCGTGCTTTCAAATCTCGGCTGAGAGGCTGTGACATTTGTTTCCCCACTACTAGGTCAGGTTCAGGAAACCGTTTACGTGGGCAAATGATAAAGCCACACTATTGGTCTGCTTGTAACAGCCCTATCATATTCAACGATTGACACCTTCATGCGTTTCATGTTTGTTACACGTGAATCTCCCCAGAAGCGGTTCCCATCGGCATGTCGAAGGGGACGCATGCAGGCCCGAGATTCCGGAAGAAGTATATTGTTCTGCTCAGTATTCAAATTGCCCCATCAGACGCTAATTAGGTCTAGGAGGAACATAGTGGCTAAAAATTTTAGGATGCCAGCACCGCCTGAAACGCCCTTCCGCAGGGATCTACAGTGCTCATGTAGGCCCGATATTGCCAATCCTCTGCTTCACCGACATATGAGGGGTATGCATGTTTGCACGCGGTTGTGAATGATAGAGCCCAATCTAGTGCCGCTAATGGTCGGTCTACTTGTCGTCTATTATTGGGTTTTCATTGTCTATCATTGCACAACGACGAGCCGCGCATCCCAACAAATTGAGAGAATAAATCTATATCCAGCAATGAACCTGGGCCCCGTTCTTAGTTTTCTGGTGAAAATGTTAGGCGACTGGTGTCAGATCGACCCTTGTCGTTAGGTACTTGTCAATTGTCATGTGCCCTTGTCATATGGAGTTGATTCAGGTCCAGGGACAACATTGATACCATCGAATACTCTTTGTCTCATATCCCGCGGCAAACCTTGTGATCGGGTAGTCAATTTCTGGTCAAGATGAAGATAAGACGCCTATGCCCAGGGAGAGGAGGGGTGGAGGGGACCACCCACCGAAGCCTATGACGTCATACCGAGGCGCCAAGGCCAACTAGGGTGATTGCAAGTCAAGATGCACCATCATTGGGGAACTATAGTTACACTCATATTAATACCTTCATGCCAGCCTATCAATTGAGTTAATCATGTGCAACTAACGTGTCCCTCATTCGAAACTTCCCCAAAAAAACGCTTCGCAATCCAGTCGGTTGAAATTGCTTCAGGTTCAAGTGCCCGTGGGTGACATCGTACTGTTCCGGACATTTCTTCCGCTACCACTGAGGATGAAAGAGTATTCGAAACAGCATGGTCCTTTTACAGAGCCGTTGTGGTTAGTATTAAGCCTCCCGTAATTCATGAATTACTCAAGCGTCATACAAAGCCTACACTGGTAAGGGATGTCTTTTGTAGCCTTGCCAGATATTTGATCAGTAGGGTGAATGCTTCGTGTAGTAGATTTGTTTTCTTCGCCCTAAGCTATAAGAAGAATAGAAAAGTACCAAGGTGGGAGCACAGAAAAGCTAGCAAACGCAAGAATGTCCAGGTGGAAGACAGCGAATGAGGGGTCAGTCACACGGTGTTAAGACCCAATCTTATTTGGTCCGCATTGTGTCCTTAAAAGCACCAACATTATATCCCTGCCCTCCAAAAACGAAAGCAAAATCGGTAGAAACAGAAACCGACAGTCATGAAGGACATCGCATCTCCAACAGCCCCGCCCTTCAATCAAATACCGTCCTCTTGTTCCCAGGTTAGTAACTAAAACTGACCTCAGGCACACGAACTGAATTGCTCACATTTATCCAATAGTGATTTTTCCGCCAGATCCAGCGGCTGCCTTTCCCGAGGCTGCGATGCCACTTTGAGAAGAGCTGTGTCTACCGCAGAGTTGGGCGTCACCTCCCTTATTGGAAATATCGCCAGCCTGAACATTGTGGTATTGACCCGAGGTGGCGATGGAGACCTCACTTCCATCACCTCCGTTTGCACCCCCTGATCCGTCTTGCTGTTGATAAGATGCCAGTCCTAGACGGACGGCTTGGTAGCCCACGCCTCGTCCTCCATCGCCGGTGATGTTACCGACTTTGAGCGACCTGTTGGCAGACATTTTCCTGTCCCACTCGTAATCGTGATTGGATAGATGATCAAAAAAGAATGTCACAAGGTCTTTGAAAATTATGACTGAGTTGGGTTGAGAAGAAACGCTTCCTCTAGCGCTCGCGGGGACTGAGCAGTTGAACATCAAGATAACCACATGTCAATACAGAATTCGCTGATACTGACACCCAAACGAAGTTGTGATTCAGACCACACCTCGATTTTAATCCTGCCGTGGATTGGATACAAAAAATGGCCATGTAGTCTAGCGCCCTATCCGGTGATTGTTTAGTATCATTCTAGAAATCTTTACCCTATAGTTTGGTAGTAAATGAGCACCGAAACACCCTATATATCAGAGAACTATACGCTATAAAGCGCCTTATTAAACCAGCCAAAACGCCTCGAGCACATACTTTCAATGGCACTCAATCAGTCTCTCTTACCCTCATTCATCCTGTCAGGAGCCGAATCTCTGTCACAATGGGTTACAATCATCATGAAAACAATGCCGGAGGGGGCTTCCCTCAGCCAATCCAGGGATTTCCTGGATATCCCCCCAAGTTCTTTCCTGCGGCCGCAATATGACCCACATTACAACCAGTATTACCCCCACGACGCTCCTCCATACGGCGCAGGATATTGGGTTCAAAACCCTCCTCAATTCCAACCCCCGCCTCCGCAATTTCAGAACCCTCCTTCTCAATTCCATCAGCCCAGAGGCTATGAGCCCTCCAGTCCCACTGGCAACGAGGGCAGAATTTCCGTCACCAACAGCAATTGTGGCAGAGCCACCACAAGCAACTTTGGAAACACGACTTTGACCAACTCTCATAATAACAATCTGGGCAATCATCACGCTGAGAACTACGGGCGTATACAAACTCGCAACAGCCATATGAGTCGAACCACGCGAGTCGGAGATATCTCGAGCAATGGCGGCAATGCCAGCGCAAGTACCTCACGCAACGGCTTCATGACGAATGCAAATGTCAGGGGTGGCGCCAATCACAATTCTGGATATCAAAATGGTGGTGCTGGCGGATCTGTCAACATTGGACGTGGCGATTAGTTATGATCTGTGTTGTTGCATGTAAGCGTGTTCTTCTTCGATTTAAAATAATCTGCATGCATTCATTAACCTCTGGATAGGCTCTTTAGGAGCAATACGTTTCACGAATAATTTTCGGTGGTTCATCAATTTATACTAGTATCTACCAGTTCTTTCACTGTTGGAACCATTGTTCAGCTGATATGCCTAAGTCATGTGATTCCTTGGCATAGGCAGCTGATATATCTTCAACGAAGCGAGTAGTCTAGAATAACACTTCACTTTTACCCACCGAGCATATACCTACATTCAGTTGAATCGATAGGATATCTGCTTAGGGCAATGACCAAGTCAACCGACATTCACTTTTTTGTCTTTTTTTGTTTTTTCTTCTAATTCCTTTCTGTTAACTAGTTTTCTCGATGGCTTGTTTCCGAACTTTTCATTTCTGCGTTGCTATCTTTTTTCCCCTTTTTCGTTTTCTACTTCTTCTTATTATGAATATTTTCTATTCATTAGAATGTTGCTTTTATTTTGCTTAGTCTTTGTGTTATCACATTGTCGCGTGCTCGAAAAAATATATCGTGGGGATCATTGTCACGGGCTTGGCAGTGAGTAGGTGCGCTTCTACCCGCCAAGACCGTTTAGTAGGACAGTTACCAACTGAGCTACTAAAAAGACCAGAATACCAAGTCGAAGACTTGGTATGCGCATCGCTCTATATAGTAGGCCTTGGTCAGTTCGTCACAATCATCCTCGGAACATGACAATGATCGTGGCTCCCGTACGAAATAAGGTAAATTAGTCTTGATCACAAAAGGCTGCTTAGCTATATTGGACCAAAAGACATTAAAGGACCGATATTCAGAGGTAATACAAAACGAGCCCAGCTTCCATGCGAAGACGTGGAAATGAAAGAGAGAAATGAAGGTGGAAATAAGAATGACTAAGTCGATGCCAAGAAATTCCTGCACTTCCGCTCGGAGGCGCCGCTTTTTTCTCCCAGTCTCAACTGTTGTCTATAAATGTCCTCCGACACGATGAGTTCATCACGTCACAATGCCTCCCACTCGTCGTCTGATAGCAAGCGTCTCCGAGATCGCTTGGCCCAAAAAGCTCAGAGAGAAAAGCGGGAGGCACGTATGAAATCGCTGGAAGATCGTGTGGCATTTTGCGATCAGAACCATGGACCTGCATGGATGCACTGGCACACTATCACGTTGAACCGAGTCCTCGAGGAGAATAGAAAATTGCGGGAGCAACAAGTCGTGCTTCGTCATCTGCTGGGACAATTTAATGATGTACTCTCTGAGAAACCATCCTCGTTCCAGACGCCACCTACAGTTGTTGCGAATGCCTGGATGCCAAGCTTGAATCCGTGCCTTGTTCGCCCCATGGAGGTGGAAGCAGCACCCAAATTGACACTACAATCCGGCATTTCAATCCCTGAGCAATCTGCCCATTCACTGTTAAGTCAACAGGCGGGTGAAGGCCTACGTCCCGAAGACCACCATACGCCATTGAGTCTAGCAGAGCAAACGGTAAATACATCTGCTCTTGTGGAGATCGCCACAAGATCACTCCCTGGGGTACATCCGTTCCCACAATCAACGGCACCAGAGATTATCCCCTCTTGGTCCCTCACTCCGATCAACGAGTACGGAATGAACCCCTCTTTCTTGCCGGCTACATGCCCCTGGTTCGCTCGCCCAGACCTTGTCGCTGCATGTCCACCCGTCCCGGCCCCTCTGGACCTCATTTATGGCACTCGACGGAACTACCTAGCGAACGAAGTCAGCCACGGCATACGTCGACAGTCGATGCGAGATCCGGAATGTCTCGCCAGTGGATGGCTGACGTATGTGTATAGCAAATGGCGGGTGTCTCCGAACCCCGTTACATTTGAACGACTGCCACAATTTCTCCATCCCCTCATGACGCAGCTACAAAGGGGACATCCAGACTTAATTGATCTGATCATTTGGCCGCAGCTACGTTTAAATATGATTGACCATTGGACGAGATATGATTATTGTGAGCTTATTGGTTACTTATGCTGCTGTACAAAGATCCGATGGCCGTGGGGAGAGGATATTTTGGAACGAGATGCGGCGGATAATCTCGGGATTAGACAGGACTTCTTCGATGTCTTTACTAGAGAGGATGGGTGGGGGTTGACGACGGAGTTTATTGAGAAATATCCGGAGTTGGTGGAGGGAATGGACGTGGAAGCTATTAGATTTTCTTATGAAGATAAGGTGAAAGCCATGGGATAATAGACGTGCATGGACTCCTAGTTGAAATTACTTGAGGAGAACTTCGTCAGAGCAAATGCTGGATTTCACACTTCGCAAGATTGATCGTATTGCTATACGCTGGTCTTCGGTTACAGCCCCAGTTTCCAAGTTAACTGCATGGTGGATACTGGGTAGTAAAAGTGGGTCACGACAATGACGGGAGTGCCGCTCGACATACCCACCTCAACAATTGAACACATCGAGATGTAGAAAATGTGCTTTGCTAGCGAACTAGCTTGCCTGGTTCCCTGAAAGCAACGGGCTATTGCCGAATGTAGTAATAGTTCAACCCCATGCGATGCCGGAGAGCATTTCCTGCAGATCGACCTCGTGCAGAATGGATGGATCCCCTGTTGAATCAGTGCTCCACTAGTAAAAGCCAATGAGAATGGCTATATTGGTATTCACGCGCCCCTCGAAAAACTTACCGGGATTCATTGGATCGACTGTTCAAAGGGTGGGGCACTGTTGAATCACAACTTGCAATGTAGATCGCGGGATGTTGATGGCCGTGGAAAATTGAAAACTCGCTGATCTTGCAATTGCTTTGAGAGAACTAGGAAGGAACTATTATTTAATATATCCATATAAATTCTGCGCCCTCGCAGCTTGTAGCAACCTTTCCCCCCCATGTCGTGAACTCCAACGTTTTGGAGTGCAGGATTCCCGTCAAGATGATGCTCCAAGTATTGGCGACATACAACTCAATTGATCCAATTGTGGCGGCCGGTGTACTTTCTTTGACTGTCCTGGCATTCCTTTTCTTCTTTAACTCAAGAAAGAGCATTCCCCTGGTGAATGGGAAAGGGCGTTTTGAGATTGGCCTTGCGCCCGCAAAGACACGATACCTCTACAATGCTAGATCTCTAATTGCTCAAGGACTGAAGAAGGCAAGGTTATACGTTTCCTCCTCGTCAGCCTAAGCTAACAAACGTGACATTAATCTCTAGTCTTCTATCTTTAATATCGTCACCGAAAATGGCCATAAAACTGCCCTGGCCCCCAGTTATGCAAATGAAATCAGAAACCATCCGGACTTAAGCTTTGGACATGAAACGGGGCGGGATTTCCATTCTCATATTTCTGGCTTTGAACCCTTTCGACAAGGAACGAACCCAGATCAGATAGTTCAAGATGCGGTGCGTATAAAATTGACGCAGAGTCTGGGTAAGCATTCTGAGATGATAGAGCATATTCAACACACGTGGTTAATACTGACTATATAAAAGGGAGTGTGACTAAACCATTATCGGATGAGACTACCGTTGCGTTGAGGTCATACTGGACTGATGAGTCTCGTGAGTCTCTCGTACAGCATCTGCATTTGTACTGCTAACCGGGTCTAGAATGGCATGCTATTCACACAAAAGATACTATCTTGATGCTAGTCGCCCAGCTTTCATCGAAGGTATTTCTGGGTGACAGGATCTGTCGCGACCCCAACTGGCTTCGCATCACAGTCGACTATACGGTCGACTCATTCATGGCCGCTCAATCTCTGCGAATGTGGCCTCGCATCATTCGCCCTCTTGTCGCTAGATTCCTCCCATCTTGCCGCAAAATTCAGACCGAACTACAGGATGCCCGTGACATAATCAATCCTGTACTGGCGGAGCGTGCGGCAGAAAAGGCAGTCGCAGTTCAAGAAGGACTAACCCCAAAACGCTACACAGACGCGATGGAATGGATGGAACAGTGTGCTAAAGGTCGGCCGTACGATGCCGGTGCTGCACAACTTTCCTTTTCCCTTGCAGCAATCCACACTACCTCTGATATGATCACTCAGGTGCTTTATGACCTCTGCGGAAAGGACGAGTTGATTAAAGCTCTACGTGAAGAGGCTCGTACTGTTATCCAAGAAGATGGATGGCAAAAAACCACACTCTATAAACTTAAGCTCATGGATAGTATGCTGAAAGAGAGTCAACGATTAAAACCGACCAGCCTAGGTATGTTTCATGCTTTTTGAATTTCAATCATAAGCTAAGGAGATACATGCAGTTTCTATGAGACGTCTCGCAATGAAGACCGTCGCTTTGTCGGACGGCGCTGTTATCCCCAAAGGAACTTCTATTTTCATCTCTGGCGAACAGATGTGGGATCCGAAGGTCTACACAGAACCTGACACATTCGACGCATATCGATTTCTGCGACTGCGCGAGACGCCTGGCAGTGAAAAATCCGCGCAGTTGGTTTCGGTTTCCCCGCAGCACTTGGGATTTGGTCTGGGAAAACATGCTTGTCCTGGTCGATTCTTCGCCGCGAATGAGATCAAGATTGCGCTTTCGCACATTTTGCTGAAGTATGACTTTAGACTCGCGGAGGGTAGTTCTCCTCAACATATTAGGATGGGGGCCGATCTTGTTGCAGATCCCTTTGCGAAATTGGAAATTAGGCGGAGAGATTCGGAAATTGAGTTTTGAAGTTAGAATAGGTTATAGCGATGGTCATAAATCTTATATATTTTGTACCCGCCTGCGGAAATTTTCAATCGGGCTTGTATATACTAAAAAGCCCAAGTATACTGCAGTGACGCTCTGTGAGATAATCTTTGCTGTTAAAATAATGAAATACGACGGAGCTATTGTGGTTGGAAGCGACTTCTAACATACATAATAGGCTATAGCGGCTGCTCTAATACATACAACCAAGATCAGTATTGTGCACACGCGATAGATTAACCCTATTACTCGTTAGATTCATCGAAGATATTGGCTTTTGTTATGAACAGGGACATAATGGTAAATTAAAAAATGTCTATTTGTATTAATGTGGCCATAACAGAAAGAAGGACTACAGGAGCCGAGACAGTGTAGGGCAACATATGGGTATCTTATAAGACTAGACAACATACTTTCGGCAATCTACAATAGAGTACAAATTTCACCAATTGACCGACCACCAGGATTGAACTTATATTCGCTCGGTTAATGAAGTGATATTTTTGTCTTATGTTGATGTTGGAAGTTCCCGATGCAGGTCCTTGGTTTCAATGAACCAATCAATATAAAATAAAATGTAAGTCTGAACAATGGAACAGAGATGGAAAGTAACAAAGAGTAAGAAACCTACGAACAGTCACGCTCTCTTGTATAGTCGTTCCTTTCGGCCTATCAATTACGCTGCGGGATAAATACATGACCTCGGGTGGTTGGGCCAATCTGAAAACGACATCTGGAAGTATAGCCGGAGGGAAAATCGAGCGCAAAGTGAAATATAGGCCAAGATAGTGGATTGGATATACTCTGTAGACACCCATTATTGTTGGGGGTGATTTTATAGACAGGTCGGGTCCTCCACAATCGCACTATCGCTTAGTCACCCAGGCAACGGGGGCAGCTGACCAGGGGTGAAGGCGGACTTCCACACGGCCCTTGCTACATTCATCTACCTTTTCACTTCATCTCAAATCGCTAGACCGGGGATAATGCAACGCCTATCACGTCTCTTCAGGGTGCCCTTTTCCCGGCGACCTCCATCGCCCGCCCGGAAGTTCTCACCCGGGCCCCTTCTCTCTTCGACTGACAAGCTGGAGGAGGAAAGATTAGCATGGTACTCCCAAGACAACTTCTTTCCAGTCAAAATCGGTGATGTCCTCCATTCGAAGGATCAGGTGGTTGGAAAGCTGGGCTATGGTGGCTACTCAACAGTATGGCTCTGTCGGGACCTACAGTACGATTCTGCACCTTACTGTGTAGGGCATCGATTGCATGGAGTTAGCTTATTGGCATAAGGGAGCATATCTACGTCACATTAAAACTATACGAATGTGATTCCACTCACACAGCACGAGAGATTCAAGTTTATGATTATCTAAGGACTCTTAAATCAAGCCATACTGGTGCCATTCTCGTGCGCACAGTATTGGATAAGTTCCAGCTCCGCTCAACTGATGGGTCCCACTTTCACTAGTGCCTTATCCACCCACCCTTAGGCATGAGTCTGTTTGAACTTCGAACTCGGATTCCTCAGAAGGTCTTCCCGGAGAACCTGCTCAAACCCACACTGATACATATTCTCCTTTCATTGGACTTCTTGCATAGCAAAGCCCACGTTGTCCATACGGGTTCAGTGCCATACATGCGGTTGGATATGGTCTAGGCTAACTGATAGTAGACATACAAGAAAAAAATATCATGCTCAATATTGACGATGAATCTATTTTAGTTAATTTTGAGATGGCTGAGATATCTGATCCAAGTCCATACAAGATGGTCGGGGATCGATCGATCTATTGTTCTCGAAAGCTGGGCATTCCGAAAAGGCACGGTCGTCCTGTACTCTCAGACTTTGGGGAGGCTCGCCATAGGTCAGCGTCAGCAACATATTATGGTGATGTACAGCCAATTATGTATAGGGCTCCCGAAGTGCTACTGCGTATGCCCTGGAATGAGAAGATTGACATCTGAAATCTTGCAGTGTTGGTATGCTTACCCAGAAACTAGGGTCCTGTCTTCCTTGTTCGTGCTGACATCGTATACAGGCTTGGGATCTATTCGAGCCAGGTCATCTTTTTCACGCTCAGGATGCAAATAAACAAGACTCAGACAGCCATCACCTCGGTGAAATGATTGCATACATGGGCCTACCGCCGCGCGAGATACTTGAGAAAAGTGAACATGCTCATAATTTCTTCGATACAAGCGGTAAAACACCTACTTCTTTCACCCCATGTTAGTTCGACTTTACCTGTCTAAAAAGTACCAAATAGGAAAATGGAAAGGTGAAAATGAAGTTCCTTCTAGGTTCTTGGAGGATCTCGAGAGGAACCTGAAAGGAGAACAACAGGAGCATTTTTTGCGTTTTATACGCAGAATGCTCCGGTGGCGACCGGATGAACGAGCTTCGGCGAAAGAGCTTTTTTCCGACCCCTGGTTAAGATCCTCATAGTTTTTGATGGTGGTAGAGGTGTACCCGTTGCCACCGACTATAGGAGCCCAAACATACACCAACTAACTGCAACATTGGATTAACCCACTCACTCAAATGTTGGTTGAAGTCACATAGTGTGGAAGCAGTACACGGCGGGCTGATATTATCAAGAGTTTATATTACCCCAACGTATTTTTATCAGCTGAAATCCCATCGCGCCATCTTATCCCGGCATTCTGCCGCAATCTCTGCACCGTACTACGGGTGATCATCCGATTGGCCGCTATGGCCCTCTGTTGCGGTTTCCACTAGATCTTGCCATCGCCAATAGAAGGTCTACCAGCCCGCCATCCAGCTTAAGCTAGGCTGACGTTTTGTAACATGACAGCGTGAGATGGGCGATGTTAGAGAAAGAAAGGGCTCGCGTTGAACTGATAAACCGAACACGGCCTAGTCAAAGCGCTAATCGACTAACCAAGCCCAGACGGCCTACAAGAGCTCGTACACAACAGTGTTAAATAAGGAAGATTCTTTATCCGCTGGGTTGACTGGCTTCTCATAGTCACGATTTTGGGTACGGCTGAAAATGGGCCTACTCTTAGTTCACTTTTGCACAGCCATGTGCGGCGCTTATAGCGCAGCAAGTGATCCTATGAGGGAGAATGGTCCGGGTACGCATTTTGGGTCTCGCACTGATCAAGCAGTCAAGCATACAGTGACCCAAGCTTTCTGAGACTACCTCATTACGTAATCTAAGATGGCTTCGTTCAGCAAGTGTGTAGCAGTATAAGTAACTTGAGAGGTTTCTCGGACAACGCATACAAGTAAAGTTTGGAATACCCAGACTACACTATGATTCACCTTTTGGAAATAGGTTCGTTAGTATTCAGTTTGAATAAAAGTTAAGAGGGTTCTATCAAGACAGACTGGGGATATGTGAAAAGGGAAGCCCTTCCCTGCGGCAATGTCGAGAAAGCCTTCGAGAGTTCAAGATCAATTAGAATTATCTAGAACAAAGATAACTTTACCATTTTTATTGTGAAATAGATGTCATCGAGGGAAATTGAGAGAAAAAGGGAGCATAAACCGGAATTAGCCCAGTTAATAGCACTTTAGTTTGGCCCGCTTAATGCTACTTAGGAATTTTAACAGAAGCTAGTTCTCGGCGCTAATATGCCTACATAGGAAAGCCAGCAGCTGAATTTTGAACTTCGATTGCGCTCCCGAGCGGGCCGGGAAGATACCTAACCGAACTGTTAAAATATTTAGCATGAGAATATCGGTCACCGATAGGCTACATACAGTACGAGTCTTATTTCGAAATCCCCACATTCACGACAAAGGGATTGCGTAATTGAACTATAGAATAGTATTGGATCGGCGACCGACAAGCTACATCGTCCTGTATGACGAAACCATGATCTATCGACAGAGTCCGCTTGAGCATCAAGATATCCTCCCGACCTGGAAGTCTGCATGAATTTTGGAGGGACTTCACAAGTATATAAAACCGTTGAACGCCGTTCTCCGGATCTTCATCGACACACTCCGCACTCTTAATCCAATCGGACCAAGAAAAAGCAGCTCTACCACCGCCACCATGAAACTCGCCTGTCTCAGCTTGGGTGTCTTGAGCCTTTTCGCTACTTCAGCGACTGCTGCTTATTGCACTGACAATGAGTACTACTGCGGGTGGACTCTCTTGAACAAAGGTACTCATTTTGCGTTCTTTTACTCGCAGCGAAGCCTAAAGATATACAGGGAGCTACATGCCCGAGATTGAAGAGGCCCTACTGGAAGGCGGGATCTCAGAGCCCACAGAATTCCAGATCCAACACACCCTTTTCTACTGCCGTGATGAAGCATCCAGGGGTGTGGGGTATGCTATGGCATGTAAGCAGCAATGCTATGAGTCTGGTAAGAGTGACTACTGCGATGAGATCGGTCCTGTGAGTATATCCCCTCTTCGGATCGAGATCGGGCTGATTCATGTGAACAGTGAGTAAATGGGGTTGGTGTTCTGGGATGTCACGGCGCCTTGGTCTAGGTTTTTCTCCTTCATTAAATATTCAGAGGGTTTTTCCTAGGCTTCTATGCGAATGCAGAGGTGGTTTATTGTTTCAGTGTCCCAAATATGTCTCTAGCCATAAAAGCTTTATCCATATGACCTAAATTAAACGACCCGTTCACATATATCCGGACTTCTTCACCTGAGCTACATTTGCCCCGATCTCAGTAAGTCATCTAGCCTCTCCATAATTAGTCGAATGATTCCAACGCTTTGACCGTGGATTAGTTAAATATTCAAAATTCAATAAGCGCAGAAGGCCTTTTAAGCAAGCGGTAGAAACAGGCTCCAGGAAATCTAGTTCAACTGTAAAATCAAATGACTAAGAAACGAGTGCTTACATACATATAATATCATTTCTCGTCAATTTCCTCAACTCCATCTATTAATATAGTTTCCCTCAGCTCCCTGAGCATGACACAACTTCTCACAGTAATAAGTCATCTAACGACCCATTAGTATGTGCACACTGAATAGAAAGAGTAAGAAATAACTCACCTCATTGCCACCAATGTGCCAGTCCGCGGAGTTACAATAAGTTCCGTCCTGCAATAGTTAGTCTTGGATCAGATAACAGCACATCAAGAACAACGTACGAAGCTACAATCAGGGCAGGTGTCCCATTGCTTGCTACCGGTGCTCCGCTGCTTGTAAAAGTCGCACGCGCACTTGGTGTTGTCCGGCAGGATCTCGTAGTTCTTAGCCCAGTTGTAACTGACGCTGAATGGGGTCCCGCCGATTTCAGAGTATTGTCGGTCGGAGATACAGGCTGCTAAATTGTGCAGCTTGGCGAAGGTATTGGTAGGAAGAGTTAGTGATCTGTGATGATTCGGGCTAGGTGAGTTTATACGTAGGTGCGGGACAAGGCCAAGAAGAGAGAGGCAGCGAGGAACTTCATGATGGGCTTGAGACTGGAAGGTTGAGCGTGATTGTATCGGAATAGAGACATTGGGTAGGCTGGCATGGTCAATATAAAGTCCTCTGTGCCAGAACAGGTGAGGATGCCTGGTAGTATTGTCAATGGACCATAGTAGCGGTGGCGGAAGTCAAGCCTGGCACTAAAACGCACTAGAATAAAACGGTTCTTCTAGGTTCAGTTATCATTCAATACCCCACGCGAGGATCAGCAGGGACTTAGAAGTCGTCGAATCAACGGGCAGAAATTAAGCTTCTCGTATCGTTTCCGGATCCAGGGAAATTTCGGATTAAAATCTTCCGTCGTCTTGACGCCCTGAACTGGAGCAGATCGGCCACATTAATTGGCCACTGAGACATTTCGTGAAGAACGAGGCTTATCTAGTGGCTCGCGCGACTTGTCGCGCAACGAAGAGAATCCTTGATGAGAGACGCAGTCATGCGATATGTGTTGTTCGACGCTATCCACGGATCAGGAGCACCCATGTTGTTTCGTCGTGCTGATTGGGTAATCGAGGACCTTCGGGGATGGACGGAGTGCATACTGTATAAAATGAAGATTTATTTCTCCGGAGTCTACATGCGGGATGCACGAAGAAGGAGTTCCCTCTCTCTCGTTGCACTGGCAGTGGAAACTTCATTTGATTCATGGAATCTTTCTCCGCTGACTATGAATGGAGACGCTTGTAGGTGGTTGGACTTGGGCCTTAGTGTTTAATAACACTTGAAGATATGTTGTATTACGATGTACTGTACTTTTTTTAATAGACAACTGTTGTTTTCTTACATACAGACATTATTATGTTCCCTTTCATTTCTGTTTCACAAATTATTGTGGTGCCAATGCAGACTTACAAAAGGTGAAGAAATCCCCTGGAGCTCAGGTCAGAAAGGATGCCTCGCCATGTCCCCGGCATAGGTTCTAACCGCACTACGAAATACTACTCATAGTTCCACTTCGAGGTCTCATCCACTGCCATACTGGGAGGATGTGACGGTCTACAAAGGAGCTTAATATAAGACAAGTTTGTTTCTGACTCGTAGTCAAGGAATTTTCCCATGGAGAGGAAAGGCTATCTAGGAGCGAGGATCTAGGGCCTCTAGGTACTGCCTGAGGTTCCGCCTCAGGCAGGACTATATCCAGGAAGGTTTCTCCATACCGGGAAGTTCGTTGGCTCAGGAAGTCAATCCAGGAAGTTCCCTGATTTCAGGAAGTCACAGAGGAAACCAGTCTGATGGTCGAATTATAGGTCCGACTGGGCACTTATTAGGAATGCCTTAGCATTTGGGACTTCGAATTCACCATTATCATCCTGCGCTCACTCATGAGTGTCGTTAGAAAGACACTAGGGACGTTCATACATGTAACAGCTGACTTTTCTTATTCCCCTTCGGGCTGTAGAGCAGACAGTAACTGGGCTGGCTTTTGGTCCTCGTCCGGAAGAAAAAGAATCTCTACCTATTTATTGTTAAATATCCACATTCAAGGAGTGGAAGACTCCTTCGTGCCCTTACTTGTGAATGAGGGCGTCAAGCATGCACAAAAAAAGCCAAAAACATACAACAGCAGGGATTCGCTGGTGGTCACCCACCCAACTACTAACGTGCCGGCGTGTGGCTTAAGTACGGCTGAGCGGACGGGAAGCCCTGTTCTCCACACCCTGTGGTCGTATGTGCTGGATTTAGAGAAAAGAGTAGATTATATTGCGCAGGAAAGAATGAAATTTGAATTTGAAAAACGAGATTGTTATTGCCTGGTTCTCAAATTTATTGGGATTAGCTACCGCCCTATGCTAAAATAATCCCTGTCACGAGTGTCAATCTCTTTTGACGACAACAACAACAACAACAACAACAACAACAAAAAAAAAAAAACTACTTGGGAAAATTCAGTAAATGGAAAGAAAGATAATACTTCCACAACATCCCCTTTCCTAGCTACGGCAAGGGAATGTATTGGGGCAAGACTCATAGATGATGTTAACCTATATCGTGCTAGTCAGGTAGTGCCGAGCTAAAACACCCTTGATACTTTGTAGATGGGGGAAGTCTAGGTCCTGTGGTTGAACATCATTATGTTCATGTGCCACAGACATAATACGTTCACTGCGTCATGTCCTCGATTGTGGGATTCGTGTGGAACCATTTAGTCTTGAAATCAGTGCAGGTAGTACACATAATAAACCGATCCCTCACTATATATTTGTTAGTGCGATTGTCTTTAAGTAGCTATTCGAATGTAAGGAACTTTACCCGCAATCTACCCTATTGTTCCCTCTCTTCATCTCAGGACATATGATTCCAGAGTCAGAATCCATAATATTAAGGGCTGCCACTTCAATCTTCACGCACCATCGAGTTTCTCACTATCGGAATCATGCCTGTCGAACTTGTTCAATTCCCGAAAGTTTCCTGTTATGCTTCCAACACGAAGGAAGTCGGGCATATTTACAAGGAGATCTTCGAAGATGACTGCTACAGTTGCATGAACCTCGGTCAAAGTCCTTTCATTGTTGATGCTGGCGCGAACGTTGGACTGTTCACTTTGTACATGAAGCAGAAATACCCAGCATCGAAGATTCTCGCATTCGAACCCGCTCCGGAGACATACGATGTATTGTGCCGCAACCTCCAGTTACACAACCTCTCAGACACGAAACCTTACCCCTTCTGTTTGAGCTCGAAAGAAGGGACTCAGAAACTAACGTACTTCCCGAACATGCCCGGCAACTCGACTTTGAATCCCAGCGAAAAGGAGGAACAGCGCAAGCAGACTATTGAGCAATTCGGCGAAGAAGCTGCGAGGTACTATTTTGGTGGTGCCTGTGAAGTGGATGTCAGATTGCAACGATTGTCCCACTTTCTGTACAACGAGGTCGGTATCACCAAGATTGATCTCGTTAAAATCGATGTTGAGGGCGCGGAGCTGGAGGTCTTGCTTGGTTTGAATGATGTTCACTGGGATTTGATCCAGAATATTGTACTTGAGATATGGGAAGGGTCTTCTACTCGACTTGCAATCGAGGACTTGTTACAGTCCAAGGGATTTTCTTTCACCTGCGAGGGATTGTCGTGGGCCCCGGAAAGCTTCTTCATGATCAGGGCTTCTCGCGCTAAAGAGGCGATTGTGCAAGGGGAATAGTCTGTTTGTCAATCATGTTGATTAAGCGAAGTCTGGCCTACGCCACCTGAGCCATTCTTGGAAGTCGGTTTGCACTCAGCACGATAACATTTCGGTTTCTCGGGTTTGTCAAGCGTAACCCAAACTTTTATGCCCGTGATTATATTTCTCCTTTCTTTTGCCTATTTACTCTTTGAAGTACCTTCAAACTTATGATGTCGAACATGCGATCTCATGGCGATGGCCCAGCCCAACGTTTCAGCACTTAAGTCACTTTAGAGCCAATATAGATATCAAATTTGCAATATTAAACACTCGTACCCCTCGAGGTCTCAAAATATTATATGGATAGGCCACAAAATCATAGTTTACTTTTGCACGCAAAGTCCTGAATACGGAGATCGCATTTGACTTCCTCGCATAGTTTCTTTCGTTGCTTCGGATCTAGCTTCCGAGCGAATTCAAGTCCACTTCCTCGTTCAACTGCTGCCAGCTCGACCTCAAAGTCACTCAGGTCCTTATTCTTGTCGATCTGGGCATTTGGTAACACAAATGCTGCGATGGCGACCGGGCCACCTAGCTCACTCCCGTTGTCCTCCTCCTCCCCGAACACGACTTTGTAGAAATGAGTTGGCACCGCAACATTCGGCGGGTCTCCGATCACCTCATAACTAACCCGCCATTTATTCTCGCTATCCCGGTACGGCAGGTATAATGGGCCAGTGATGACACGAACAGATGGGTATCTGGTTGTCAAATTGCGAGTGAATTTCTCGAACCGAGCCCAGTAGTGCTGGTTAAAACCGACTCCAATCTGCGGACACATATTGCTCATCTTGAACGTATCGTCCATAGATTGCTGTGACCAATTTGCGTTGGCAGCAGCAACCTGGTGCCCGCGATCATACTTGGAACCGACATAATCAGAGACCTTGGCGCGAAAGAATGCTGGGATATCTGTGTCCTCGCGGAAGTTGTTCTTGCGGGATGCTAGGTTTGTCGCCACGGATTCGGTGGTCATATGCTCGGCGACCCAGGACGGGTTGCGCGTTCGACGATCGTAACCACCATAAACAGCGAGTGTTTTCAATTCATCGGAAACCGGACCGGGGAAGCCGTACTTCAAAATTCCTGCGGGATTGGCGGGGCCAGTCGGAAGCTCCTGAGTTTTAAAAATTGATAGTGGGCTTGGGAATGAAAGGCTTTTGGTTTCGATAATAGGGGTGGAAACTGTAATTGGGTTTTGGGTAGTAGGTTCCGGCTCCTGCGATTTGGTATACAGCAAGCTCGATGCTGCTCCCACGGCAGCGCCGAGGGTAGCGACAGAGGCGAACTTCGCTTTGGACATGATGTTTGTGTTGTACAGCGGGTTAATGAGTTCCCTGTTTCAGAACTGCTTGCTTTATAACCTCCCGAAAATTATTTGGGCGGGACGTTGTCCGTATCAATGGCTTAGTGCTACCTTGGCTTGGGACCGTTTACCCATGGGAATTGGGTGCGCCCTTGATCAACACTTACCGTCCCGGCGTGCTCGAAACAGAGATGTTGGCCAATCTAGGCTCGAGAGAGTTGCCCACGGAGATGACCGCTCAGTCAGATCACATGTCAGTGTTCATGAGTTTATGACACCTACGAGACAAAGCTTCTCATCCAAATAAACGGCTGACAATATGTCACAGTTCTTTAGGAAAAAGGTGAAAATGAAATGCTTGCCGATCATAGATTGCCCGATGTATTTTGGGAGAAATCATTGCAAATTTCATAAGAATTTACAGGGAAAGACTGTCTCCATTAACACCATGCATAAGAAGCTTCTAACAAAGTTGCACAAAAGGTGTCATCACCCAAGCTTTTTTCGGCGCATTTGACTCATCGAACTACGACTCTCAGACTAACCTAGGTCCAAGATTCCTTGAACTCTTTGATGTTGTCATAGCACTTTTGTTAGCTCTGTCTAGATTTACCGTTTAACAAGCAATCTTATTATTTGCATTGTACTTCCATTACATTTTAGCGAAAGAAATATTGTTCATAAGAGGTACCAATGTTAAGGTAAAATTAAAATGAAAGTGGTCCCTAAGCATATCTACAGAGAAAGTTAGAACAAATGGCGTGTACTAATGGCGTAAAGTTTTCCCATTAGATGAATCTCTGGCCTTTAGAGAAATTATTTCAATTTCGCACGCTTTTCTGGAATCCAGCTCAACAAGGGGGTCCCCGAGGCTGCCGAAAATTCGGTATCCTGTGAGTCAATCGATCGGCGGCGCATTGACTCTACGAACTTCGGCCAGGTGTTGGTCAAAACCAAGTATTTAACATGGACCCGAATGGCATCGAATATGGTCATGTCGAAGACTGCAGGGATGTCTCCCGTGTAGTTCGTCTGGATATCGAGAGTATCATTGGACGATGATGCGAATAGATCCATATCGAACGGCGAGGTGTGGTTGACAACTTTCTCTCCGAAAAAAATACGCGGGGGGTTTTTGAACACAGACTCCATGTTCTTGAGGCTCTGCGAGGAGATATTCAGTGGGAACTCCACATCTTGTGTACTGATAAAGCCCCCGTAGATGCGTAGCGCCTAAATTAAATGCACCAATGGTCTGACGCTCGTCATTGAAGTCGAGGCTCTCTGGCCAGGACGATTTCCATTTTGCGATCTCACTCATGAACGCGATATTTTCGCCGGAGAAATCACTAAGTGCGGCGAATTCCTGGAGCTCATTGGCATTCGTGCTGAGAGTTTGTTCGAGAGCATCCATCGTGTACAAACGCTCACTAGTGGATTCGTCCATAACTTCGATCACCTGTCCCTTCTCGGCGAGTGTCGATGAGGAAATGTTTTTGGTGCCGACCGACACTGCTCTTTGGAATAGCGTGGACGAGGACGTCGAATGGAATTTGGTCATCGAGTTGGTCGTTTTCTTGTTTATCATCCAGAGCTTGACTACTTCGAAGATGGGAACGAATACAGTGAAGATCTCGAACATCATGATCGACAAGTGGATCCTATATTCATCTCAGAACCTTAAGTTGATGGCTCAAATAGGATATTCTTATCATTGACTAGCAGTGAAATAAACATTCACCTTTGCGAATGCAGGGACATAGGATGCGATCAAGAACATTGGGGTCGCATGAAGACTGGAGATGACTATTAATCACGTGGACCATCACAACTCTATGTGACCAACATACCTTGAGATGCAACAGGCGACTGTTTGAGTCCGCCATCTCATCGTATCATGGATGTCCCAAGCTTCCCAAATAAGCATCGGTGCCGCCTAGACGGATACTCAACATGTAAGCAGATGTATCAAATCACTATTTTGCGTGACTTACAATCCATGTCCAGATGACTAGCCATAACATGGACGGCCGCCATTCCCATCCTCGACCTAGCTCTATGATTTGCTCTAGCACCGTTGTGCTATGCAGTTCCATTCCGTGAATCCCGAATGTCGGATGATACTTTGCGCAAGCGAGCCACATGCAGACGGAGAGGATGAACTAGTAAGATGAATATCAGTTTCTATCAGCCGGTCCTCGGCCGAGAGAGGGCTTACACACCTGAAAGACGATCCCGATTCTGATAAACAGAAATGCCCGTTTCATATAATCCATGTTTAGAAGGCGACACAGCCAAGAGGTATCGGAGCTTTTGCAGTTGTTTTCGATTCGAAGTTCCGGATGAGCGAACTGCTATCTCTACATCTTGGCGACGTGAAGAAATCGGAGGTTGGAGGCGTGGAACAGAGCGATGCCCAGTGGGAAGTAGATACCCATGCCGAAGTACTGGATATCGTAGGCAAGGATCGTTGGCATGGTCGCACCAATCGGATAGGTGATCTGGCCAAGGATCCAGTACACGTGAAGAAGCGCGATCGCAGAATATGAGAGTGGCAACCCGCGGGCCCTGAGGATAGGTACGCGACGATTATACCAACAAAACGCCATTCCGGCAAGTAAAAGAGTAGTCCATATGGCGCAAAAGGAGATGTAGAAGAACCCCACGCGATCCCAGTTGGGAGGCGACAGATATTCTTTATTATTTATATTCTTTATTCTTTGTATTATTTATATAAAGTGACCTAAAAAAAAAGTATTGTTACACAGTAAGGCCTGGCACGACTGCCATGATTGCTGAGTTCTAGACGATAATGAGTGACAACGGTAGGTCTGCGAAAGCGGGGGATGTGAAGCCGGGGCGGGTTAATGATATTTGAATGCGCAGGGTAGGAGTTGGCATTTTGGCAGATAGAGATTGATTGTTGCAAGCAGACCCTGATGCCGATCAATCTGATCGAAAGATCGGCGCACGTAGTGGACATCAGGTCGAACTGCTTCCACGGGCCGGAAAACAAGGGGATTCTCCACTAGCGATGAATAATCCGAGTTATGCCGCTGAGGCCATATACTTGCCCCTGCATATCAGGCTATTATTAACCTACAACGTGCACTCCGTGTATCATTTGCATTCTGGGAACATTTTGCTAGTATCATCTATTGAAGTTAACACGAGGGGGCGGAGGCGTAGCATGGGGGCACTGTCGACGAACTAGTAGTTGACCTGTCTTCGGGACTATTACCAGGTACCCGGATACCACCTGCCCAGGGGCGAGAAGGGGGGCTAGAAGCCTGCTTGGAAGTCGAAAGCCGTCCTGTGGAGACGTGGAATCGGGATGTGGAATCGCGAAGCCCTAGAAATTAAGCTACACCGTACAAGCACGAGTGAGCATTGAGTAGTAGTAGTAGTAGTAGTAGAATTCATTAACCTGTCCTAGCAATACCTATCTAATAGCCGCCATGCAGGGTTGCTCGCTCAGCGAGACGGAAATGCTGCCGGCAGCGGCTGCCAAGAATGGTAGCCCGAATAAGAGTGTGTTTTCACCTCCTCCTCTGCATCGCCGTCGCGACTCAAATCGCTCCCTTCTTTCATCGTCTCTGCGCTGCGGGAGCCTGGGCCCGCAACACTGCATGGTGCGTCCTTCATCGCCTCCAGGCGCAGTGCTCTAGTCGTCGTCTTCGGGATCCCGGTGGTCCCATTCCCTCGTGATTCCTGTAGCAGTAGGATCGACCGCTCGGAACTGATCCAGGAGCTCTGTTTGAATCATGAATGCCGCAATCGCAGGAGCCACCCTCTCGTCCGCGATAATCGTCCAGAAATCCGAAGTCGTCCGCACTCCCTTCCGCTCCAGCTCCTTCCACATTTTCCTCCGCAGCCCTACAAACATTGAGCAATCCATTATGACGTGTTGGGGGGTCTAGGTGCCAAGATCGCAATAGCAGCGAGCGGTCTCACGGGTCTTGATCTTGCTGAGATAGGCGTTCAGCCCTATGCGGCCCGTTCGGACCTGTATAAGGACTGAGCTTGTCGCCTTCCGCAGCCCCTTCCAATACTTCAAGCCCCGTTTCTTCGGGACCTCAATTAAGCGCTTGGTTGGCCGACTCGTCCAGTCACCCTGCCATGCCTTGATCCACGCATCCTGGGCTTCCTGCCGAGTTCGTCTTTTGGCTGCTGCGAGCAGCCAGATAGATGTCTCCATCCAATTTTTCCGACGCAAGTCCGTGATTTACAAATCGTGCCGGAATATCCTCAAATCCCTACCGTAGGCGGAAATCCGGGCTGATCAGTTTGGGCGGAGGGTGACTCCCCGACCAATCTTTTTACAATCTGCCAGTGTCAAGTTGTCAACTGTCTGGTACCCCAATTGACAAATCCTGAACTTTCAGCCTTCCAATTCATGTGATTTGGAGAACTTGCTGACTCATTGACTCGCGGACCCCTCTTTCCTTCTAAGCCCTGAGCTCCTGTTCCTCTTGGCCGACCGGAAGGCATCTCTCTCTTAAGTCTTAACCAAATAATTTATCAGAGTATACTATGGTGTTTTGAGATAACTGAACCGTATACATATCCTTTAGTCATGTGCTCTTCGTTGTCTCGTCGCTTTTACTGTACGCCCTGATAATGACTATATATATCTTGCCATTTTCACCTTATCTTCTTGATGTCCCGTCTTAACAGTAGAACATTTTTACCCACAATCTTTAGTTCAGATATGATCGAAAGCTAGACTAAAGTTTGAATATCCAAAAAGTTGTTGGTGATTGTCAAGTACCGCAACGCTGAGCGTATCATTTTGAAGTCCGTTTTTTGGCTGCCTGTCTTATTCACTCCGAAGTCGACAGCCATTGTCGTAAGAGAAGTTGTCCTTGAGCTCAAGATGTGTCTATTAAATTCTAATTGCCTAATTATGAATTTTTGTCTACCATTCGCCTGGCTCATAGCCCCACTCGGTAAATTTTATCGTGAATCGGTCGCCGAAAGGTAGATGATGTCATGATCAGTATATGCTGGCGGAACAAACCGTCTTGGCCGGCAGTAGGGACGACGATCTACGAACACTTGCTTTGCATTCTCCAGGGACACGTTCATATGAAGATGCGGAAAAGTCCAGCCGCATTCGTTTCTTTGATCAAGCTACCAGTCTATGTGATAGGAGGCCATTACGACTCGTACAGCCCAGGGACAAGGCTGCGATGTTAGACACTATGTAGACCACCCATAGTTAGTATCACTTAGGCCAGGACATAGAGCTATTTATATTAGAACTGTTTGTCTTCCTAAGGAAATGGTTTGGGCTACTGCGCTATTACAGCAACCAAGCAACGTGACTTTACACATGATCGGCATGCATGTATTTACAGTTTGCGCAAGGCCAAGATCGAGCGAACTCGACAAGATGTCTTGAATTTTGGGACTAAGTGGCGAGATGCAATTGTCTAGAAATTAAAAGCAACCGAGAAATACCTCAGCAGGCGTGCACATGGAGATGCGTTTTTTGTTCGAAATATGTGTCTATCACCCGGCGCACTGAGGTCGAGGTATCCAGGTATTCTGTAAAAGTCTGAAACAAGCCTGCATGCACAAATACCGTGGGCACAAACGGGACAACTGGCGTCTTGCAAATATCATGGTCATCGTGGGTTTGGTGTCTATAGCTATCTATGCGAAACTTCTTCAATATAAATCCCATCGATCATTGGATTTTATACAACGATGTACTACCTTCAATCCACGGCTTAGCAAGGTTATCAACAACCGCTGGGGGGAATTTCGAGAACATAGGGACCGAAGGAACTGGACATCCAAGATTTCGGAGTGTCGCGGACAAAACGGTCCCCAGTACTTGTCATTTTTGGTATGGAACATATCAATGGTGGGGAGCTCTACTACGCTTTGATCCCCCTCGGACGGCAGGCACTATTAGTATGATACTGGCTAACATTACTTTCGGGGGCAGAGGCCCGTGACTAAGCTTCTGCGGAAATTAGGTGAAACATAACCTACCATCGTTGACAGTCAAAGAAAACTAGAGGTCTTGCCTAATACGCTTTATGCCAATCTCTTTTTATCTAAGTGGCTACGTGTTTGAGAAGGGCAGAGATGTAAAAGATGTGGAAATTCAAATACTTCAAGTGCAATCCGCATTGTCATGTATGCAACAGAGAGCACGACTTTCTCAACAATTATCTCGTTGAATTAAGATTAGCTTGTCCTCCATGCAGGCCGCTCTACAACTCAGGACCGCAACTTTCTCAGATACCTGAGTGTTTATCGTGAGAATTTTATGCACGCTAACTTTGCGCCAAGACTCATTTGCGAATCTGTCCCTATCCAGCTTGCTCATTATTTAATCAGAGCGACGATTCCATGCCGTAGGCTCCGTTTCTTAGTATTGGTGAACGTCCTCGCAGTTGAGAATGATGTTCTCTCCCTCGATCTGTTGTGATTAAGTGATCAGCGATTCAGTCTGGCTATAAAAGCATGGAAAGCAGCTTACCGGAGGCCGAGCGGAAACGAACGCGCCGCAGCATTGCAGCGACTCGCCGTTAGCACTGCAGCGCGCGACGTCGAATTCGTTGAGGAGGTCAATACCTGTAATAGGGGAAATAGTCAGCATCACACATACTGGACCGATCCTTACGATTGGGATGGAGTTGAATGTTTGAAATCTAAATAGGACTCACCATCCGAGCATGCGTTCGCGTCATTCAGCTCGGGGTCAATGCCATAGTATTCCTGCACGTAATCGGGCAGTTCAGAGTACTGCACAACGTCGCGGCAGCACTTCAGGGCTCCAGATTCGCAGACGGGGAGTTCCTGAGAAGCGACAAGGGAAGCAGCCGCGAGGAGAGAGAAAAGAGTAAACTTCATCTTGTAATATTGGATAAGTATAGATGCTCAGGAGGTGAGACTATGAACTATTGCGTGACTTTGAATCAGAATTGCGGAATGGGAGGAGCTTTATAGCTTGCCAAATGATCATCAGCATAGAACATCCCTGCTTTGTTTTGGTGTGATATTGTTATGGATAATATCCGTACAAGGATGACCCCTTGCATTGAACAAGGAGTCTATATTGAGCTGCACGGGCTGTTCGGGTATCATGCTCTTGTTGATCCTTCGCTCTAACCATATGTCGATGCCGTCGATATTTGCCTTAAATAGATCTCAATGGCTTCCGCTCAACAGACCTACCATGAAAGGTGGGCGAATAGGTCGAATAATCACCAGTGACCGATGGATTATGTGGTCCTAAAAGCAAACCTACATATTTCAATAGTGTCAATTCCACGTGAAAAGAAATAGTGTGTGCAAACATTGAATGTCATGCCCCCAATATGCTGTTATCGGTTAGCTGATCTCTTAAACGAATATTTTATTTGGTTCATAATCCAATAATATCAGCCTCTGAAGAAGCCATTCTGATTCCAACCGAGATGAAAACAAGAAATAGACTGTGGGGGCTGAGCACGGCTGAAATGTCATGCAAGGTAGATCCCGCACCTGGATCTGATCCGGATTGGCCCAGTTTAATTTGAGTTCCAGTCCCCTACTTCTCCCTCGCACTTCTTGCAGTACAAGAATGCTCAATAATGCAGTGCCTAGGGGGACGCCAGGTAGCTTGGTTCTCGGTATTAGTTTGATCCCAGCTCATCCCAGCTCACCTTGTGAGAACCTATTCCACTCATCGCCTTTAAATGCAGCTTTTATTGGTGTTTAGATGCCTGCGGCAACCTGCCAAGTATTTCGCCGTGTACTTACCTCTAAGGCACCTTTTACAGTACATAGGAAACACCATGGAAGACGTCGGTTCTTCCTATCGTACAATTTATAATCAATCATGAATTGATTGATTATTCATTCCTTTCACCATCTTTCTAACTACTGCGGTGCACGAGGTCCCTGAAAAGCCACCAGTTTTTATTAGTTCTGTAGATAGGATGTTCATGTCTGTGACGGTCTACAAAGGAGCTTAGTAAAAGACAAGTTTGTTTATGACTCGTAGTCAAAGAATTTTCCCATAGGGAGAAAAGGCACTCTAGGAGGGAGGATCCAGGGGCTCTATATACTGCCTGGGGCTTTGCCTCAGGTAGGAATGCTTGTAGGATACCTAGGAATGTTCCTGGATGCCTACCACGGAGGATCCCTTGATCCTATACTAACTAGAACGTTCCGGAGGAACGTTCCTCCGTACAGGGAAGCTCCCTGGCTTCAGGTAACAATGTCCGATTACATATTTCGTGGTTTAAAAAGCACCTCTGACGTAAACAAATATGTCCATATGGCCCACAAATGATGAGACGAATAGAAAGGAATGATAGTGAATAGATTTCGTGGTATTGGATCTTCCCCAGCGACTGCGTGGAGAAAAAGAAAAAGAAAGAAGCACGGAGAGTCGGAGAAGAGTATGGTATGGTGCAGTGAGTACAATGATTGACTGCCCACGTGACGTGAAAGATCAGGCCACAAGCTGCGCCGCATGAGGTAGCAAAATGCCTAATTAGGCTAGGACATTACTGCATTGGACCACCCGGTGTGTGGCAACATACTGCGCGCCGTGGACATAAAACCCATTTTTATTCCCTATGATTGTCTGCTTTAGTCACAATGAACTGATGTCCTGTATATATTTCTTCATAGATGTTGTATTAAAAGATCCCATTCAGCTCAAAGCAAACACACAAATCACTTCGGAATGGTTCATATCTTAAATGGTTTCACTCAGTACTTAGTAGTTATAGTACCTCGGCGATATTCGGATTAGTTAATGACTCAATGAGTCACCTATAGTTAATCCTTTCTCCAATGACCAGTCATAAACAACTAACAGGGGTTTTCGCGGCCAAGCAACGTTCCTTCCTGTCATGCTTAGTGTCAAACATGGCTTGGTGACTTCCCCGAGATCGGGCCCGTAATTCATGCACAGTCAACCGTCACTGAGTCATCCAGTCAGAGGATGGTGATTATAATGCTCTAGGCCAACCCAAGACTTTATCCCAGGTTTGTGATACCAATGATAATACAGTTTGTTCAAAATTATCGAATGGAGGTTTAATTGCTCACTTTCTTTAGATTTGTTTTCGGTTGTCATACCGATATAACTAGTAATAATTGGTCTCCGATCCATCATTCTGCGACATATTGCAACTAGAGCGCGTCCTGTCTGTCAACGCACTGCGGCGCGCTCTCTTCAATCACAAGCGTTCGCTCCGGCGGAAAGTCACGATGTCATAGATCCAGCGATAATTTCGTCTCCGGATTTAGAGAAAGCACAGTCAGCGAAGCGGTTGGTTACAATCTCATTGTTGTGTTTTGCAGGCACTGACCACCAAGGTAGAGCGAAGCACAGGATCATACCATTTTCCTCGACGACACAAACATCGTGGACAACCGGAAAGAATTTCAGCCCGAGAAAGATTGAACTGGATGACTCGTTGGTTATTTCTCACTGCTCTACCTATTCGAGTTACTAATTCGAATGGCCATAGATTTATCGGCTCGACGGGCGGAGAGATTGTGCAACAAATGCTTGTTCGGCACGGTGTGAAGGACTTCTGTCAGTTCATTGTCCCTTGCAATTTATAATGTCTATAGTAGATCTCGACCTTCTGATTTTGTGTTTATTGATTTAGTTGGCTATCCTGGCGAGACCATCCTCCCCGTCCTCAACGCCCTAGACGCATCGAAACAGCTCCGGCGAATTATACCGCAACATGAGCAGGGAGCCGGACACATGGCCCAGGGATACGCCAGAGTGACGGGAAAGCCAGGCATTGCTGTCGTCACGAATGGATATGGGGCTACGAATATGATTACGCCATTGATGGATGCCTTGGCAGATGGGACCCCCATGGTCGTGTTTTGTGGGCAGGTCCCAACGCACCTGGAGAGCTCGGAGCAACAAGCCAATATCCTCGCGATGACTCAACCCTGCACGAAATGGAATGTCAGCGTGAGAGATGTCTCAGAGCTGCCGCGACGTATCACCGAGGCGTTCCATATCGCGACGAGTGGTCGCCCGGGGCCGGTGTTGATTGAGCTGCCGTTAGATATCTCAACCGGAAAACTGGAAACACCTCTGCCAATCACAACCGTCAATGTGGGTGTTTCAACTCGCGTGGAGGATACGTTCCGTGAGGTTCGCAGGATTCAAATCATGGATACGATTAAGCGGGCCGGGAACCTTATTAACATGGCCAAGAATCCCGTTCTTTACGTGGGATATGGTGTGCTGGGATCACCCCATGGACCAAAGCTACTGAAAGAACTGTCCGATAAGGCCTCGATCCCTGTCACCACAAGTCTCCAGGGACTAGGAGCATTCGATGAAACGGACCCGAAATCTCTCCATCTGCTCGGATTGCATGGCTCTGGCTACGCAAACATGGCCATGCAGCATGCCGACCTGATTATTTGTCTTGGTGCACGATTCGATGACCGTGTGACCGGAAGTATTCCAAAGTTTGCGCCCGAGGCCCGACGGGCTGAGCAGCGAGGCCGGGGTGGAATTATTCATTTCGATATCTCGCCGAAGAATATCAATAAAGTCGTTGAGGCTACTGTAGCGGTGGAGGGCGACTGCGCGGAGAACCTCGAGTTGTTACTTCCGCTTATCCAACCGGCCCAGCGGCCTGAGTGGCATTCAAAAATTGATGAATGGAAGGCTAAATATCCATTCCAAGCGTTCGAACAAGGTCGAAAAAACAGCGGTTTAATTAAGCCCCAAAAGGTCATCGAGGAGTTGAACGATTTGATCGACCCAATCAAAGACCGCACGATCATTACGACGGGTGTAGGGCAACATCAAATGTGGACCGCACAGCATTTTCGATGGAAATATCCCCGGACATTGGTCACATCCGGAGGCCTGGGAACGATGGGATTCGGACTGCCAGCTGCAATCGGAGCGAAGGTCGGCAGGCCAGACGCTCTCGTCATCGACATCGACGGAGACGCGTCTTTCAGTATGACTCTAAGCGAGCTGCTCACAGCTAGCCGATCGAATATCGATGTGAAAGCAATTATTCTCAATAACGAGGAGCAGGGTATGGTGACCAATATTCAGACACTCCATTACGAGCGTCGATTCGCGCACAGTCACAATAAGAACCCGGATTTTGTTCGAACAGCTCAAGCGATGGGCGTTCAAGCCGAGAAATGCACGGAGCCTGCTGATGTCAAAAGCAATTTGAACTGGCTGTTGGAAACTCGCGGACCTGCGGTCCTAGAGATTATGGTCACAAAAAAGGCGCTAACTCTACCTATGGTCCCTGCTGGGAAGGGACTTGATGAGTTCTTGTTCTATGAAGATGGATCAGATTTTTGAAATAATAGAATGTTCTTTCAATAAGACATCATTTGTCCATGAGTTTTGAATTCTCTTCGTTTTAAGATATACAATCGAAGTATGCCATGAATACATACCAAAAACTAAAAAGAAGTACAAACGCCATTTAAAAATACAAACAAGGCGATCAAAGAAAAAGTTGTCGCTACCTGTAATTCAGCAAGGTGACATAGTGGGGGCAGAACCGCTGTCTCAGTGATTATACAGCTTTAAAGATGCAGTATTTCGGGCAGTTGCCCATTCCTTGTAGAGTATAAAATAGATGAGGACTGGGTTTATCAACTAAAACGGTATTTCCTTTCGCGCTTATAATGAATTTTCATACGGTTCTATCCTTCTCTAGCCGGAGGAACCTCCAGTCCCTGGAGTTAATTGCAATGCCCCAGATGTTTCTAGAGACGCGACCAGCGCGCTCCTTACTTTCTAATACTACAGCTAATAGTTTTGTTAGTCCGTCTATCTATAAACACTAGAATTACAGTCTTACCCATATATCCCAGAACTTGGGCAAAGCCATCTTGCTTAAAAGTTTTAGCCTCTACCAGGCAAATACAGTTAGCCTCATTATCGGCATTATTACCATAGCAGATGGCGTAATCGGCAACAGCATTTATTGTAATAATTAGCTTTTTACGGGATATATCGACTTTGAGACTGCGCTCTACTTAACTCTATACGTAACTGTCGGTTGACTTGGTCATTGCCCTAAGCAGATATCCTATCGATTCAACTGAATATAGGTATATGCTCGGTGG
>NW_026515982.1:0-38900 GCF_023601865.1 Aspergillus affinis | reverse complement strand
GCGGCCTGACCCAGGCCGCCCCCTAAAGTTCCATGTAACCATCGTCTTCCTCGCCTAGTTCGAGTCCTTCTAGCAGGGTAGTAGGTTCTGGAGCCTCCTCGTCGTCCTCCTCGTCCAGTCAAGCGAATCGGAATTGTTAAAGGAGGCCTGTTTGTTGCATAAATTCAGCGACGTAGCGGATTGCCTGCGGGTGTGCTATAATTGCGTCGTAATCCTGTATACGCCTACGCAGTCTCTCTATCTGATTAAGATAATCTATTATTATCCTCCGGCCGGCCGTGTGCAGCGAGCACTCCAGAAGGACGTACTTAGGGGTCTGGGACCCTAGGTCACAGGCGTACCGGTCGGAGTCGACCTGTTTAATCTTATAGAGGAAGTGCCTTAATCCTATCCTTATAGTGCGCATCTGAATAATAATCGAGGTGTACAGCTTACTGAAATACTCGTAAAGCCGTAGATTCTTCTTGTCTAGTTTAGATAGCAGCTGCTTCGTCGGCCTGTCTACTTTCTGCCTTTTCTACTGCTTTGTCCATTCCGTACGCAAGCGTTAACGGATATCTCTTTTAGCTGCAGCTGCGAGTCGTATAATCAGTCGATCCCGCAGCCTCACTGAGCTTAATTTAACTCCTCTTATCGCAGCCTTCTTGGCTGCCTTGTCTGCCTTTTCATTTCCTTCTACCCCGATGTAAGCGGGGATCTAACGCAGTTCAGCATCCTTCAGGCCCTCGCTCTGCAGGGCCCTAATCCTCCCGTAGATAGCCCGCAGTGCGTACTGGCCCGATGGCCGGCCAGGGTTGCACACGGCTTAAATAGCTGCCTGGCTATCTGATAAGACTGTGATCGGGATTGGCTTCGCCCGATCTAGGGCCATTTGGGCCCCTTCTTACTCCCCCACGTAGACTGTAGAGTTCAGTTCCGTTCCTAGGTACTTCCTGGCGGTCTTTCCTGCTCGAATAGAGACCGCGGCAGCTCCGATTATCCCCTGATAGCCGTTTCCGTCTGTATACCAGATCTGCCGGTCCTCGCGGCAGACTCTATCGTAGGTCTGAATTGCTTCCTCTGCCCCCTCAATGATATACCTCAGGGGCAACTCCTACGGGGCCAGTACATGAGCCCGTCTGGTCTCCCACTCCTCTTGTCTGCCGCTGTATGCATATAGCGGACCTGTTTTCTTCCACTTTAGTGCCTCCATCGGAGAGTATCCGGAGGCCTGAAATGCTTCTTCGACCTTTCCCAGCACAGCCCCCGGGGGCAGGCCATAGCCGGCCCGGTTTGGATCCGAATGGCCGTTTCCTGAATGGTTTGTTACATCTGTATTTGCATAGGGGGGAAGTAAAGCTCTACCTCTAGCGCGATCGAGGCCATATTACGAAACGCGCTACTGATAAGAACAGCTGCGCGGGTTTAAATCCTCTGGAATTCATTAACCGTCTTCTGGAGCTTCTTGTAACTGACCGTCCGGCTCGTAGGTCTATACCAGGCAGCCGCCCCGTAGAGCAGCTAGGGGACTACCACTGCCAGGTAGATGCGGCGCATGCTCAGCAGGGAGGTCCCCCAGGTCGAGCCTGAGATGCTGCGGAGGGCTTCCAAAGTCCCGTTCGCCTTAGCAAGGGTCTTAACCCTGTAAGTGTCGAACGAAAGGGTCCTATCGAGCCAGATTCCTAAGTATTTGGCGTGCTTCACCGGCTTGATGATAAGCTGGTTGCGTGGTCCTTGATGGGCAGCTGGTCGTGACCAGGGGGTTCCACTGGAGGATCCCAATTGTCAACCTCTGGGTCCTCCCCCTGCCACGGCTCAGTATATATATATTCCTGCGGTACGGATCGTTCTACTGCAGGGTCCTAGCGAAACTGGTTCTTGAAATGAATAAGTTCGAACTTGTCAGGGGCAAATTTGGACGAATGCTGCTTTGACCATACCGCGGCCTTGTCTAGGGCCCTCTCCAGAAGGCACTGATTGACCGCGTAGCTATCCGAGATGGCCAGGATGGCAACATCGTCAATTCACCCGTAGGAGACCGTCTTGCTTCCCTCTAGGAGGGGTGGTTGAATCCGAAGGGCCTCAATACCGTCAATCGATAGGGCGCGAATGAGGGGGGTATTAAATAGGAGGAATAGGATCGGCGATATAGGGGGCCCCTAGGGGATCCCGGTAGGGGTTAAAATAAGGTTGCTAAGATATCCGGGGAACTGCAGCCTTGTAGAACGGTTCAATAGAAAGGATTTGAATCAGCCGGCGAAGAAGCCGAGCCCTATCATACGTAGATTGTGGAGGAACCGTATATGCGAAACGTTGTCGAAGGCGCCAGCTACGTCTAAGAGTAACATACTGACCTTTTGGCCCTTGCCCCAGTTCTCAAAGATCTGGTCAAGGAGCAACTGGATCAGGTAGTCGACTGAGATGCCCCTGCGGCCCCCTAGATAGCTTCTAGGTAGGAGATTACGCTCTTTCAGGGCCCAGGCGATCCGTACTGTAGCCACGGCCTCCAGGATCTTACCGAAGGTATTCAGGAGCGCTATAGGTCGGTAGGATTTGGCGAGGCAATAATCCCGGGAGAGTATTTTACGCAGTACTACAGTAGTCAATTACTGAAAGTATTCCAGGTTGTGCTCAAGACGTAGGCACGCGTTAAATATCTGCGTTAGTACAGTGAGGAAAGAGGAGACCTTACTCAGCCAGTGCCAGACCTTGTTAGGGATGCCATCCGGCCCTAGTATTTTATCGGGAGGCGCCTGCCTGATGCAACGGAGCACCGTGCTCGGTAAAGTCCGGGAAATCGATCTAGGGGGGTATCCGGGCCGTAGAGATGTCAGAGAGGTCGGCCGGGGGTAATTCGAAAAAGAAGGCTTTGCGAAATGCCTCTACTTTCTGTTCTGCAGTCTCTGCGAGCCCGTCATCCGTCTTTAACGTCAGTATAAGGCTTCCGCGGGTTTCCTTGCTCCTGGCCCACTTAGCCGCCCTCTACATGCCTCGAGGGCCTGATTCGATAGCCTTGCGGACCTAGGAACGGTGGCCCTGGCGCAGTACCTTAGCCAATACCTTTCCTTTGCGGTTCCTGACTTTGGTATAGCGCTCCTACCGGAGGCCTGTAGTAAGGTCGGTAGGGCTGTTCGAAATAACTGATTCTGTATAATTACGCCAGAATTTCTGGGTGATCTTGACCATTTTGCGACATTCCGCATTGAATGAAGGGTTCGCCCACGGGATAGAGGTAGCGATTCCTTGGTTGACTGTCTCGATAAGGTATTCTATAGCGAGCTCAATATGCTGCTTCGTTTGTAAGGGAAAGGCCTTACTCTGTAGGTTAAGGTCCACGAAGCTCTGCAGGTCCTTGACACTACAGGTTTTCCAGTTCTTTCGTCGCTGTGCCTCAGGGGTTTCAGTGCTGATATCCAGAAGAGTTCGTATGGGATAGTGGTCCGAATCTGCGTGGACTCGCTCGTTGACCTCGCAGGCAACGAGCCTGGGGGTTAGGAGGACTAGATCGATAGTGGTTCTGTTTCCGTTGCGCTCCCACGTGGTAGTGCCTGGCTCTAGCCAGAGGTCCAGGTACCTCGTATCCGTCAGTTCCAGCAACTGGTCAGACGAGGAGTCTCTCGGAGCGTTCTCCCCCCCCACGCCGGGTAGTGGAGATCGAAGTTGCCCAACAGGAGCAAACGGGGGTTAGTAGAGCTGTTAGTGGGGCCGGTAGGGGTAGTTAGGGAGGTAACGAGATTGAGAGTAACGCTATCTACTTTGTTAGGTCAATTATAAATGTTGAAGATGCGCACTTGTTGGCCTTCGGCATCCGTGAGCTCGAGCTCCTGAGCGTCTTTCGAATGCGCTGTATGTTTTCAGGTGATCGATTTGGCGTAATATATAGAGGCACACGCGGGCCCGCTCGTCCCCTATCTCGGTCGAATCTGGGTATAGGAGCTGGTGGGAGCCGTTGGCAGGATGGTAGGTGGTATCCTGGTAGGGGTTCTCCGGAGGTTCTTGCACAAAGATGAGGTCAGCCTCTAGGACCACAGGGTCCTGGAGGAACTGTGCCATCACCTTGTCTTTAAATCGATTCGTATTATATTGGAGGATGTGAAGAGGCTTGATCATAATCGATCAGCCCTAGTGCGTTTCCGTGATACTGAGCGGGCCCTCGTGATAGGAGCCGTAGTAGGTACAGTAGTTAGTACAGGGGACTTCGGGAGGGAGACGGTAGGGGTCTCGCTGGCCGAGGTCGATCGTTCTCGGTATGCTACTCTACTGCGGGATCGTTTCGTGGGTGATGTATCGCCGGTTAGTAAGTCAACTGGTATGATAGCTAAATGTGAGGTTTCCTGCCGTGTTGCGGACTGGGTACGGACACTCCGGCGCGTTCCTTTAGGCGAGGTAACGCTCTGCAAACCACTTCTTCGTCCCCGGCAACCTCTAGGCATTGGGGTCACTGGGGCAGGCATCTCCGGTTCGCTCTGCTGACCGGCTTTCTCCCGGTCAGGCTGCGGAGGCGCATCCACTCCGTCTGCAGCAAAATCTATCCCATTATCTGAGGGTCCACTGGCTGTAGGAATTATTTCTTGCGAACCGGCGTGCGGCGGCGTAGATCCCAATTGAAATCGGACTGTTGAGCGATTACGGACGCTCGCAGGTCTACTAACGGACCTTATATACCTCTCTGAGAGGCTTGTGTGCGGCTGGCTGCGTCCCTCGCTGTTAGACGAGCTGGAGGCCTCTGTACCGCTATTTAGCCCGACCCCTTGCCATAGATGATATGTAGTCTACCACAACTATATTTAACCTTTTATCTCTAGTTACAGTGTTCTACTACATCTCCATAAATTTTGATAGTATTTATATTGGGTTGTCCACTCCATCGGTATTTCGCTGAATGGTAGTACAGATCTCGCCTATAGCGGCTGCTGATGGGCTTTATTTTAGGGCATCAAATAACTGTACCGGTAGGATTTATATTGAGAAAAGAAGAAATTGTTCTAGGGTCCCGATTTTTACTGCTACAACGTCCGAACAGTTGTAACGAATCTGGCGATACGATAAAGTTAAGATTTTCTTATTCATGTAAAGAAGGCTGCAGTATAGCGTTAATTCCTCTATATGTTAGACGGTAGAGCTGCGCTGTAATTGTCATGGATACGGTATACCTTGACTGGTGCTCTCTGGATCAGCAAGATATCGATACTTTTGGTTTGGTGATCATTGATCAGGCCCTCCATCCCTGGCCTAGATTTTATGCTGTTCAAACTGCAGCAGACGAAGATTTTTTAATATAATTATAAAAAGACTATATCAATCGATACTTAGTACCTTCAATTCTAGCGAGATTTTCGAACACTTACCCAACCATAAAGTCAAGAGAGCTTTGGTGGCCTTCAAGATGGCTAGTGTTCTGGTATAAAATTGCCTCCCAACGCGCTAAAATATATGCCCCAAGTGCGTCATGTACAAGACGAGAGCCCCACGAGCGACCCTGCAATGCCAAATATAGAAGTGGACAGCCAGAAGCCCAGTATCCAGTTTAAGTGCCTGCGGGGTATGAACGCCTTTATTAGCACATGACAAAAGGATATCATCTGGTTACTATACTACTATAAGAGCAGGATACGAAATCTTCATAGATAATAAGATTGTTGGAAACTACAGATGTCTCCAAGAAACTGTCTAAATAGAGCCTTGCAGAAAACTAAGATATACAACGTGGTGCTTACGACAGGGCACTCGTTTATCATGAGAAGAATGGAAGATGAAGGAACCTGTAGGACTAAAACAATATTAACTCTCATTCATGGAGGATGGAAGCATATCGCTGAACTGCCTGAGCTGCTGTGAAGTCGGGACCCAATACCCATTTCCGGCAGAAGTCAATATGATTAGGACAGTGTGAGTAATTAATGTTCTCAAACCCAGCCTTGTTTTTCTGTACGCCCACTGAGTCCTGAAACTTTGACCTCTTGTTCGGCCCCTCCAGTTCATCCTCGGCTGATCTCTTATCCCCTTGCTCTGCCACTGACGCTGGCTGTCTGCCGTCAATAAGAGCGGATGGTGAGGGCTCGCTGTCTAGGAAGTACAGATCCCGGAGTGACTCGAGTTGTAAACGGGTTTGGTCATCCAGAGAGCGTACTCGACCTCCTCCTAGTACTAGAATGCCGCGTC
Organism: Aspergillus affinis; assembly: GCF_023601865.1. Taxonomy (NCBI): domain Eukaryota; kingdom Fungi; phylum Ascomycota; class Eurotiomycetes; order Eurotiales; family Aspergillaceae; genus Aspergillus; species Aspergillus affinis. The sequence goes on along the minus strand of NW_026515982.1, from coordinate 32,759 downwards.
GCAGGGTTCCTATCGGGGCACCATGCCATGGTTTTGGAGTCGAAAGGGATTCCAATTGTTCAGGGGAAAGTTGACCTCCGACCAAATAGTTTTGAAGGAAAATCGGGCGGTAGAGCCCACCGACTGACTCCACATTGATCTCATCCTTCTTTAACTGATGCATCCTATAGTCCTCAGCAGAGGGAACCTTTCGACAACGACCATCTCCTAGTTTCCTTTGATCATGGTCATTGAGCTCGAATTCGATAAAATACTGCAAATCAGTAGGCAGAAAAACGAATCCCGGGTCGGTACTTTGGTCAAAGTAGTTGTGACATAGCGGACACAATGCAATTCCGTTATCTTTTGAGGATAGACAAAAGTCGATGAGATTCTGACTATACCATAGTCCTAACTGGACGTGATGTTCATTAGCAGCGTTTCATTCAAACTATAGAGGCAATATTGCCTACTTGAGGGTCGAGCTTCCCAAACACATGACAGACCTGTGTCATTGGCGCCAGACACGCCCAACACTGATTATCCGCGAGTCTTTTGATTTCGAGTTTAACAGCCTCAGAAAATGCGTCGGACTTCGGAACAGGGCTCCCTGCTGATAACCGTGACGTGCCAGATGATACAGTTCCCCCCGGAGATGACATAGCGACACGGAGAGACGTTACGCGCGCTGCGCGCAAAGATTCGACGGTACCTGAGGGTGAGGCGAGAGGAGTGGAGCGACGTTTTCCGCTGACCGGTGAAGCCGGAACGAGCTTAGATTTGTCTGCCATTGTTCAGGTTGTGTCACGAAGGTAGTTATGTTCTAGGATTACTCACAAGAGAAATTATCCTCGAGAGTTGTTGAGTTTGTGCACAGGCTGTACTTTCCTCGGAGTGAGTTGTGCTGAGGAGGCAGGAAGACGAAGTTCAGAAGGAGCGGAGTTGCGAGTTCTTCGTCACGAAGTGATCCATGGTTTGAGAGCTTATTGAGGCAGGAAGCTCGGGTGTGCTAAATCCCATGTCGCTCGCTATTCATGGTGACACAATCTTGGCCCAGGCAATTGATTGGCCCGGAATTTCTTGGACGCTTTTTCTTTTTCTTTTTTCTTTTCTTTTTTTTTGTTGCTGTTTCTGGGTCCTAGGGCGTGTTTATCGGCCTTTTCAAACCACCAATTCAGTGTAGCGAGTAACCACGCCTAAGAACAGAAATGCATCTTCGCACCGAAACTGTCAGATTTAGGTCGGTATGAAGGCAGACGATGAGGCGAGTGAGATGAGGCGAGGGTGGAGATGGTAGAGAGGGAAACACGGATAACAACGGGGGTTCAGTATTTATACCAAATGTGTGGGAATTAGGAAATATCAGAGCCCTAGTTCGTCTGAGGTCTTGTTGTTCTCCCGTTCTTGTCCATTCGTACCCGGCAGTCTTTTACCAGGAAGCGTTTTTTTGCTGCTACTGATTTTAGTAAAGATGCCTCTTTCGATAACCTCAAACTGCTTCCTCTTATTGGTCAAATGACTGCCCGTCGGTATTCTCGAAGAACTCAACTGATACTACTGCCTTGCAAAATTCATTATTATTATTTAATCAAGTTGGTTGTCCAGATCGAGCTATCAAGCTATGACGGACCATATTCCATGAACCTGAGGCCAGCAACTAACCCGTATCCTCTTGTCCCTGTGAGTTCCAGGGGCATGCCCTCCTGTATAATCATTCTAATCCTTTTCCCCGGCCCAAGGCGCCTGCATGCGCAGGGATTTCGAGTCTCTAGGGGGTGCTCTTACTGTGCCGTCCCGGGGGTGGGTCCGGTGTCGATATGTCCCCACGGCTGCGTGCCCCGACTTCAGCTGAAAATAGCAGCTTGCCATGCGCGTGTCGCCAGCCAAGGGTCAGTCCGAGCAGTTACTAGATATAACTGTTGTGTCTTTAGATAAGGATTCGGTGTATTACTAGCGCTCTGAGCATGCAAAAGGGGCCTATAATCTAACATTGTAAGACAGAGAGCAAAAGACGTAATATCTTGATGATCGTTGTCTGCTGTCACTTGAAAATAATCTTACATCCAATGTTACTCTGTTGTTCTTTATTATCACTATTATAATACTATTATCACTATAGACGATGATTCCAAATTATCATGAGGCTCCTTTCTTATTAAATAATATCTGATTGTAAGGTACAGCACTTCTCTAGTGTTTAACTGTTATTCGCAGCAAAACTGAAGTCAAGTAGTAACTGAGTCCCCTGGCCAACATGCCTGGAACCTATTATATAGTTGGCTGGTCCACTGTGCCTATAATTCCTGGGCTTTAAGGTATGCTTTGGGTTGATAAGGCCTGTTCTGGCCCAGCTTAAATATGCTGCAACCTGGTAATAGCAGTCTGGGAGTAGTAGGATAGTGACTAGCCTATGACCTCTGGTCTTTCTTGCAGCCTGTAGGCATTGGACTCGTACGTCAGAGACATGGGATATTCAATTATTTTAATGACGACGCAATAAGCCAGGCCCCAAGGGCCAAGGAGTTCCACATTAAAGACCTTATTTCTTTTTCTACGGGAGACCGCGGATCTTCCAAGCCCCTCCTGGGTTTTGCTATGCAATCCCTGCTCCAGTTCTACCATTCTTTAAACTTGAGTCGTCTGACCAGGTCGCTGCTCCAGGAGGAAGGGCTTGCACAGCAGCCAGGGCCTCCTGACAGGTTACAGGTCGAGATAAAAGAGGTTTAATAGCTAGGCGTGCTTTCGATGGTTCGCCGGCGTCCTAATTTAGCAGTTGAGGTATTGCCTCTTGCAAGAAGAGAAAACCTGAGAAACTTCCCACGTCTGATTTCCTCCCTCTGTTGGAAGAAAATCCCACTAACTTTACGTAAGCTCGAAATCAACCTTCAACCAGGCAGTCCGAAATTGAAAGAACTGAAACAGCTCTACCCGTTTCTTGCAGAGATTTTGAAAGATGACGAACGTGTCCGGGTAGCTAGTCGATACGATGGCCAGCTCTGCGGTAAGGTCATGTCGAAGGAGAAGCTCCTCTCAATCATCGATGCGGACTTCGGCATGAGCTCGGCTATATTTGGTTGGGACATGCATGGAATGCTTTTTGAGGCGGCAAGGGGCAGTATTGTTTCGTCTCAAGCAGGTTGTGCTGATTCCATCCTGGTAAGAAAGAAGTAACTTGACTACCACTGGGAGATGACCATATCTAGCTGCGTAGTGGTTCAGTCATTCGCATACAAGTTCTGCAGGGACTGGATGCACCGCAGTGGTCAAAGATGATGGAATGAATAGAAGGATGCCTTGATAAACACTGAATTGATTGATTGGATGATGTAGGAAGAAGCGAGATCTTCCACAGTGTTGCCTATCTAAGATGCCTACAGCGAAATGCTTGGTAGCATGCCCCGGGCATCCCGGCGCCTACAATTCGTCCCGATAATCTATGTACTGTAGGCGGCCTTGATATCCTTTTATGTCACACAGTCGGCCGTCTGCCATACAACAAGCACTGGTTGATATAGCAACCACCGATACAGAAGTCATGTTTCTCAAGCCTCGGATCCGACTGTTGCAACCTACCCATACTACATTTGCCAGTGTGACTAGACCCACCAAGCTAGGACGTTACCCCGGGGCAAACATGCATGTAGCCCGTTGGAACTGCTAGGGCAGTGCAGTTTGATTGGAAACAGAACCACATTGACGGATATTCCCAAGATTTTTGCACTTACGTACTAAATAGCAGACAATTCGTTCAACCAATATCCTATACTGAAGATTGCGTAGCGCCTTTAACCTGAAGAAACAAAATCAACCACATCCAAACCCTCAAACACCGAACCCCTCGCTAACCAGTCCCGCCCCACGAGACGAGACTTCTTGACAAGTCTCTCGTGTCACGCCAAGTGCCAACTGTCACACCCCTCGGACCCTGAATATCTGAAACGCCCGAAAAAAAGGGGGTTGGGTTGGGGGAGGGGCAAGATTAATCCAGGGTCCAAAATTTGTCTAATTTTCAAGCTGCAACGCCAAAGGGCCAACATCTTCAGAATTCAGATCCATTCATTAGATAACTTTCCGATTTTAGCGTGTTTCAGCATGTCTGCTCCATGGTCCATACATATGTCATCATTCTGTGCAGTTGCGACTTGCAGGGTTCACGGTTACTCTTACTCTTGGCGTTGGGATGACGTTTCAGGTCGAGATTCACAGGCTGATCATCCGAGGGACATTGGTTGGTTGTTATTTTTGAGATGACTGAGGGGTGCTAGCTGGAGATGCGACAGTGTTGGAGTGCATGTTTCATGTCATTTATTTATGTAAGACTCTCGCATCCTTCATGAATCCTGGAGGCTGTGGAATGGGCAAGAATGCCTGGATGCTACCTTACAGATAAGATCTATTTATTCTACCATCGGCTCTGCCCGGCCGTATTGGGGATTGTCAACCTGGTTAAGGTTGCATTGGAATGCATTGCCATTAGCTTGATTTGGGGTCTGGAGACTGAAGATTGCTAGTCGGATGGAGAGGACATGCTACCGATTAAACGAACGAAGTTTTACAGACAATTAGTAGTACCTGGACCATGAATAAGTAGATATAGTTTGACTGATAATCATCGAAATGATATATAGATAGATCACTGATCACTGATCAAGCATAACAAGACATATGAAATCGCAAGGGTAGTCTGTGGAAGAAGCCCGGGGTATTTATTTAAAGTATTGATGAGCGTGAGGAAATTCAAAAGAAAAGAAAATCAAGGAAAGGCAGGCTATTCGAGCCTATATGGCAGTCATCAGGATGATGTACTGATATGGGGTATGTGTTTCTGTAGCCTCCATTCCTGTCTTGCGCCTAGTTACTCCGGGCAACCAGGCGGGGGAATCAACTAGGCAGAGATAAGGAAAGAGGAGCACGAGCGTGCAGACTACTGAAGCCAAAATCAAGAATCCACCCGTGCCAGACGAGCGGGGTTCAAGCTCCAAAGTCATTGTATTTGGCCATTTCGATTGTTGAGTCGTTGAAAGCCGTTCTGTGTCTAGAGTTATCGGTCGCAGTTACTTCGTTGCGCCTGGCCCGACGCGGGTTGTTACGGTCGGGATTTGTCCATCGTCGCTCTTTCGCGGGCATCGACTCATGGCCGAAGGGTATGGTCCGTATGGATCTCGAGAAATCGAAGAATCGGATTGTGTGCGGGTTGCGGAATTGTTGCGAGTGGATCGAGGGATCGAGTCGGTGAAGGTGGTGGGTGGGGCGATAAGGATTCCCTCCATCGCGGCGGCTGATTGCGACCGCGGGACGGAGTCCAGGACTAGAGAGGACCATAGTAACTGGGGTCGAAGGGATGATTATTGCCTGGTTCGGTGATTGCGTTCAAACCTGGCGACCGGCCGTGGATTAGTTGGTGTAGACCAGGACCGCAAACGAGATCAGGCAGAAGCAGAGCGGAATGTAGACCTTGCGGTCCATGTCTGAATTCGGCGATGTAGAACGAGAGGCTTTCGAGCGCGAGGACTTGGACGATTTGTGGACCATATTCTGTGATGGAAGACAGCGAGTTGTGTTGTTGGAAGGAAAGTACGAAGTAGGTGGAGGAGAGAGAGAGAAGAAAAGGGAGAGAAGAAGCCCGTGAAGAGAGAAAAGGAGGGGATTCAACGAGGCGGGCGATGATCACCCAACGGGACGGGGAAGTCCCAACAACAACAATCGAATCACCAGGAAGCCGCTGCCCACGCGGTGCGGGGGGGAGGTGGAGGGGGGGATCAGGTGATGGCCCGGACTGAGTTAATCCGGGCCGCGGGCAATGCTGAGTCAGGAGTCACCTGACTGGGTGGTTGAATTATGGATGCCTAATTTATCAGGAGGCATCCTCGGCACGAGACCTGCCGGAAGGGACAAGACCCCAAGGGAAGACTTCTGTTTCCTTTAGTCACTCTTCCCCCCTCCAAGACCCCCAAGAAATTAGTTCGCAGCTTTCATTAATTCCTGGACCTGCGCACACCGGACCTGGGGAAGATCCTAGCCCTCTTACTCTTGGTTACATCGCATACTGCATCTAGTCCACCACGTTAAATTAAATCCTTGTCTCAGATGGCTACGGCCACGCAACCATGTTTTGCCGGCCATGCAGGTTCAGATTGCGATCAGACTCGCAGACGCGCCGGTTATTATTAACCGGTCGGACTGGCCTGATAAGCAGCACGCTTGCACCGTTTCCACAGTCCCACAGGAATTGGCCTGCCAGAAATGCCTCGGAGTCCGTGGGTTCGCTCCCACTAGCAGTCTTAGTGCTGGTGCGCCCACCAGGTGGCTCGGGACTTCCCACACTCGACGGAGAGACCCATCTGCCATTGGATTCTCCAGCAAAAGCACCATTGACGTGACGTGCACTTCTCTGAGAATTCTGATTCAGACTCTTTGTTACGTACTTACGTGCTCGGTAGAGATGGTCTATTGTCCTCTGTGGGATCATATCGCTACTATCTTCCCTCGGCCTGTACTCCGTAGAGTCCTCTTGTCCAACCATGTCACCGGGGCCAATTCTTCCGCGGTTGTGACCTTCCGTTTCGCGCTGGTTTCTCCGAGCAAATAGTTCTTGGATCTTCCTGGATGTTCGGTTCCAACAGTCGATGATCTCTGGACAGACTCGAAGTAAATTCAATTCAGAAAATATCTGGGATCGATGAGAATCTCGACTGCATGCGGATCCGTGGTTCGGTCGGCCTCCCCATGCCTCTCGTTTGACTTCCGCCTGCGTCGGTCGGATTAGCCCTACTTTCCTACTTTCTGGTCTCCGCACGGCGGCTACCACCCACATCATCGCATACTGTATCTGTACTCCGTGGCTGACACCTCATGCTGACTGCCAACCGCTCCTGCAACAGGTCTCTGACACGATCAGCAGCGGATCTGGTGTCCTGGGTTTGATCGCATCGTATCGCCTGTCGCCCGCCCGCGCCCGGTAAACAGTGGTAACGACTCGCTTGGCGTTGCGACCCTTTGATTTCTTGTCCCTTGGCCCCCTCCCAAGATCACCAGCCTCCTTTCAAGGCGCACTCCATCCCGTACCCCCCCGTCCTCTCTCCCTCGTTCTCCCTGGTAATGGAAGAACGAGTTAAGGAAATCCCCGGTAAGACCGCGAGTACCATTCGTGTGCGAGTGCAACGTCAACCGTGGACGGGAAAATAAATCAATATTCCGCGTACGCAAGCGGACAAAGTCACCGCAAGCACAAGCTTTGCTCGCTCGGGCTCCGCTGCAGACAGACAGTCGGACTCCCCCGTTGCGCGGTGCTGCCTTCCCCGGCCGCTCAGGTTCAATAAACGATCCTCGTCGGTGGGGAGGTGAGTCTCCAGTCGCGGTCAAAACCCCCTATCAGGGCGGACGAGGGGTTCGCCATCAATGGGTCCAGTCTCCACCCTTCTTTGGGGGCTCCACTGGATCGGTCGGCTGCTCTGACTTTAGGCCAGTCAATCATATTGTCTAACCACGCCAGGTCGTGACGACGCTGACCTCTCAGCGCTCGGTTCCTGTCTGGATTAACTCTGCCAGGTTCGACCGGGGGAGGTCCAACGACTGCGCCGCCAATGGCACTCCTCTTGGGGCTGGAAAACTCTCCTTCTGCCCCATATTTCTTTTTCATTATTTTCTCTTTTTCTTTTTCTTTTTCTTTTTCGTTTTAATGCAGTTTTCTAGTGCAAGTGTTCAGGGGATGGTCCGGGTCTAGTCGCAAGTGATTAATGGGGTACCTGCCTTACCCAGCCTATATTAATGTAACTCCATGTCACCGAGCGCCTTCCGTTCCATTCACTCAACTTTCTCTTTCCCAAGCAACGAGGTCATCATTACCTAGACTAGACGGTCGCTCTTTTTGTTGTTGTTTGCCGTCCCTTTCTTTCTCCTCTCTTTCCACGGTTCAACCCTAGCTTCTGTGCAACGGTTGCTTGCTATTTATTCAAAAGACCTAGACCTCGTCCGTCTTTCTCTTTCCGGCTTTCATCGCCCACACTCGTTCTTGTGTAGAGCAGTGTACATTAATTAGCCACCATGCATTTCAAATACGCCGCTCTTGCGCTGTCCGCAGTGCTTCCTTTCTCCTCGGCGCAGACTTACTCGGACTGCAACCCGTTGAAGAGTGGGTTTCTCCGCAATCGATCCATACCTCTTATGTTTACTACGGGGACTAACATGCAACAGAGACCTGCGACCCCGTTAGCGGTCTGAACGAGGGTTCGTATAGCGCCGACTTCACTGGCGGCGAGGGTGCTCTCGACAAATGGAAGACCACCGGCGGTAAGGTCTCCTTTGGCTCGGATGGAGCCGAGTTCACCATCAACAAGAAGGGTGATGCTCCCACCATCGACACCAATTTCCACATATTCTTCGGCAAGGTCGAGGTGACTATGAAAGCGGCGCCCGGAACCGGTGTGGTCAGCAGCATTGTCCTCGAGTCGGACGTCCTCGATGAGATTGACTGGGTAGGTTGACGCCCCTCGTTGCCCTTCGCACCCCCCCCCCCCCCCCCCCTTATCCCTTTGCTCCTTGACACATTGCATCAGGCTAACCCGATGGAATATAGGAGGCTCTCGGTGGAGACACCACTCAGATCCAGACCAACTACTTCGGCAAGGGCGACACCTCGTCCTATGACCGTGCCACCTTTGAGACCGTGGCTACTCCTCAGGACACCTTCCACACTTACACGGTCGACTGGACCAAGGATCAGATGTCCTGGGCTATCGATGGCAACGTCGTGCGCACCCTTGCCTACAACGATGCCAAGGGTGGCACTCGCTTCCCCCAGACCCCCATGCGTCTGAGACTGGGTATCTGGGCCGGTGGTGACTCGGACAACGAGGAGGGAACCATCCAGTGGGCTGGTGGTAGGACTGACTACAGCGGCGCTCCCTACACCATGTACGTCAAGTCCGTCAAGGTCACCAACTACAACCCCGCCTCGTCCTACACCTACACCGACAACAGCGGCAGCTACGGCAGCATCAAGAAGGGCGACGCCAAGGTCTCCGAGTCGTCGACCACCTCTTCCCAGTCCAGCGCCGGTACCACCTTGGCCACCAGCGTTTCTTCCGCTTCTTCCAAGTCCGAGGCCGAGGCCGCTACTACTGCCGGTGCCACGACGACCGGTGGCTCTACCGCGACTGGTACCGGCGTCGGTGCCGCCTCTGCGACTGGCGCTGAGACTGCCTCCGGGGCTGGTGCTGGTACTGCCTCCGGGACTGACGCCGCTGCCACTACCGGCGGCCCTGGCTCTGGCTCTGGATCTGGATCTTCCTCCGTCACCTCGACCGGCTCTGCCCAATCTGGCAGCGAGACTAGCGCTGGCTCCGGCTCCGGCTCCGGCTCTGTCATCGGCTCGAGCCCTGCCGGCGGCGCCAGCCCCTCGGGCACCCCCTCTCCTTCCGGCTCCGTCTCGGGTGCCAGTCCTTCTCCCAGCCTGTTCCACGGAGCCGCCTCTCCTTCGACGGGCACTTCGATGGTCTTGGCCATTCTGGGTCTGATGACCGCCATGCTGCAGTTGTAAGGGATTTACGAGTGTGGCGCCAACGGTGTGGGGAGGAGAGTCTTACGCCAAAACGTAATATTTTTTGGAGAGTTTTGGCCGTGCGTTTTCTTGTTTCTATTTTCAGGGAGGCTGGATTGAATCCACTCCCGCCGATTCTTTGTATCGTTAACCACCCTTTTTGATGTCGTTTTAAGTACATACAGTCAGACACATAACAAAGCGCGGAGCTGCCCATAGCTCGAAAGCGACCGTCTATTTTTGACCTTAGCTCTTTGTTTATTTGCGGTTGTCTTGGTTGAATTGGTCTTCGTGCTGGCTTGCGGCCATGGAAAGGATGACGGATATGCTATTTATGGAATGGAATGGATATGGAAGGGTCCTTGACTAGCTGGTTCAGTCGGCTCATACTCATAGTGATGTCTTTGATGGATTGATTGGATTGGATTGGGTCGGACTGGCATTCTGCAATTGGTACTTGACACGATAATATTAATAGCTTTTTTCTTATTCATTAAATATGGAATATTTGATCTTGTACTATCTGATTCTTAAATTGGTGGTCGTTGGGTTATTTTTATTTTTGTTCGGTCTTGTCTTGGGCGTGTCTTACAAATGTCTCATTTGTGATGAGGGTTGGGTTTGATAAGGAAAGACCCTGACAACCTATAGTTAACGGACTAAGGTAGGTAGGCGCACGGTCACGGGGGCGCATGAGGAGGAATTGCCTAAAGAGTGTGGTTTGTCTTATCTTTTGTCGAACCGAGCTTGACTATCTCCTGCTTTGTAACTACTAGTTAACTCACTAACTAGCCTGCGAAGGTAGCCAGGTGCAGGATTAGGTGCAGAGAGAGCTTAGTAGATAGTTGGATGATTATATCGTACCCAGTTCGTTCCATTCAATTCAATTCGACTTAATTCGTATCAGTCATCTCACTCATTAGTTAGGTAGTTAGGTAGTATCCGTAGGTACTACCATCAATCCAAGACATCCATAACCATAAATAAATCATCATAAATAACCGTAGATAAATAGTTGGGTCAGGTAAGATTAGATCACATCTTCCGTCCCTGCACCGCATCTAACCGCTGAGACAGGTTTCGGACCGCCTCCGCGACAGCGCGATATCCTTTCGTTGCGGCCACGAAGGTCTCGTGCTTCGAAGGGTCCGAGGACTCGTGTGACGAGGGGGGTTGGTGGACGCCTTTTCCTCCGCCTCTTCTTCCTAGGCCTAGCGCTTTCAACCCTAGGCCTTCGGTTCGGAGAGATTGGAGGTGTGTGATGAGGTTTTTGGCTAGGTTTCCTCCTCCGTGGATATTTTCTTGGTTTTGTTCTTGGGGTTGGGAGGATGAGGAGGCAGACGGAGAATCATCTTCTCTCAAAATAATCCTCTCAATCGATTCCAAATGATCCTCTACGGTCGCGAGGTCGCTGGCCAGCGCGTCAGCCTTCCCTTGCATTCGCGACGTCAGCTGATCGAGATACGCTTCTCGGCGGGAGAGTTGGGCCGATGTGATTTGGGCGGCGCGGGCTTGCGCTTTAGCGTGAGCCGCTTCATGTCCGTGTTCCCCGCCTCCGCCTTTTCCTTTTCCTTTTCCTCCACCTCCACCTTTACTAACGTCCCCATCGGCGGGTGCAGGTGCGACTGCTCCGCCTCCTCGTGGCGGTTTAGTGTCGGCAGTCGTAGCGATCAGATTATCCACCGCGGAGCGTAAATCCGCGCTCAGGGAATCGAGTTTCCGGGTACCTGCACGCGCGGCATCCCAGAGGCCTGAGAACTCGAGTTCCAGTTCATGACGACTTCCGCGGAAGGCGGTGCGTATGTCGGTTTGCAGGGCGCGGAGCTGCGATTCGCCTTGTTTGAGAAGCGGAGGGAGCGGGGTGAGTGTGTTGAGGGTGGATGTGAAGAGGCGTTCGAGGCGCGTGGCGTGGTGGCTTAGTTGTTCTTCGGGTGTGAGTGGCGGGTGGTTGGGAGTTCTTGCTTTGGTGGTGGTGCTGGTGGTGGTGAGTGATTGGATGGGATTGTGAGGGAGGTGGAAGTGAGGGGGTGAGCAGCTGGATGGGTAGAGGGATGGGATGGCAGGGATGGAGCAGAAGAAGGTTTGGTGCTGGGTGATGAGTTCGGGGAGGACGAGGAGGTGGGCGATTGAGCCGAGGAGGAGGGCGTTGAGGAGGAGGCGGAGGGTGGGTTGTAGATGGTGGAGGAGAGGTGGTTTGTTGTTGGTGTTGTTGTTGTTGTTGTCACTGTCTGTGGCGTTCTGGGGATGGATATCTTGGTCGTGGTTTGGTTTGCTGTCCCCTTGAGAGTTTCGGTCTTTCTGCGGGGATGGATTTGAGGATTTGGGCTGCGTTCTCTCCCTGTCACGATGTCTGCGCTTGATCGTGTACTGGGGCGATCGCACGTTCGGCGCTATCCAGGACGCTTCCGGCACGGGCGTCTCGTAGATCGACGGCATGATCAGCTCCGGGCCGGAGATGGACTCGACCGAGGTCGCCATGGACTCGGATCCATAGTCACTAGTTCTCTTATCGCGGGGCGACGACGGGGGTTTCTTTGTTTGGTCGGGAGTGGCACGCGAGGCTGGAGTATTGGAGACTTGTCGGGCCTCGTGCCGGTGCTTGTTTGGCGGCGGCGTAGCGGCCGCCTCGACCACCCAGGAGTCGCCTAGGATGGTGCTGTTGGCAGACATGGCGACGAGCGGGAGGAAGGTGAGTGGAGTTGGAATGGGATGATATTTATCGCTCGGTAGAAGCCGAAGCAGTCTCGACTTGGACCCTCTGACGTAGTGTTTGTTTGTTTGTTTTGTCTGGATATGCGCTAGGCCTAATCGGGTGATGAGGTATACAGCCGGGAGGTTACATGTTGATGGTGGTGGGCTATTCTCAAATTCTTCGTTGATCTATTTGACTGAAGTGGTAGTTTCAGTGCTAACCTGATGGCATCTGACTCAATATGTACAATCAAGGCAGACTCGCGTAATATTGTGCTCCTTCCTCAATCCCCCCGCGAACCCACTCTTGCACGGCAAGGTGCTGGAATAACCGCTCCACATACTCTCCAGCTCTGCCCTCCAACTGAATACCATAAGTCCTGCACCGCGAAGCAACCGGGGCGAACATCGCATCGACGATTGTAAATTCCGTCCCCGCCAACCAAGGCCCGCCGAATCTCGTCAGTCCTTCTTCGAACAACGCATTGAGCCGAGCGATATCCTTCTGAAGACCCTCGCTGCGTACCTCCAACTCCGCCTCCAATGCAACATTCATCGGACAGGTGCTCCGAAGCTCCGTAAACCCAGAATGCATCTCGGCAGACGCACTTCGAGCAAACGCACGCGCAACAGTGTCCTCCGGCCAGGAATTGGGGTATTTCTCGGCGATGTACTCGCAGATGGCGAGCGAGTCCCAGACAACGATCGAGGTGGGAGTATCGTGTAGACAGGGCACTTTGGCTGTCGGAGAAAAGGATAGGAAGTCTTGTTGTACGGCGCCCGGTTTGAAGAAATAGACTTTTTCTTCGAAGGGGATTTCGAGGGATTTGAGGAGGACCCATGGACGCATGGACCATGAAGAGTAGCGTTTGTTGCCGATGAAGAGGGTGAGTGTCATAGTTGCGAGTGCTTGGAGATTGATGGTGTCAGATTTCTGACCTGAAACTGACTTTGCGTTGAACTTGCTACTTCTATGACTGCGATTATGAGTCATCAGGGCGGATTTGCTCCGCTTAAAACCGTTTTATGATATATTTGAGGAACTCTAATGCCTTCTCCGGTCAAGCTGGCCCTTGATCGAGTCCATGTACCGCTCAAGAGAAAAAGAAAAAGGATAGAGTAACTGAATGAGATGATCGTGAAGGTTGTTGTAAGGAGCCGAGGTGCTATTACCTAAGTTTTGCGTATATGAAAAATGGCTTGGCAGTTTGCATCACCGGCCCCCAACCATCTTCATCTTACAGCACAGAATTTCTCCAACTTTTCCAGAAACTACATTAATTTTTTCGTTAACTACCGAATATGAAGGATACGTGCCTACCAAGTCATGCGGATTGTTCACTTTGGTCCTCGTCCAGTAACCGTTTAAAGTCCCTGACGAGATCCTGGAGAAGATCACACAGGAATATTCGAGCAGGCCCGGCCTCCCCCTTCTCCAATTGCAGAGCTAGAAACTGCCAGTTAATGCGCTCATCACCAAGCACTTCGTTCACCTCAAAGAAAAGTCGGGTGTCAATGCGAGTCCTCCAGTAGGGCCCTGGGAGGGTCCATCGAAGAGCTTTCTGGACTTTCAATACGTCTTTATATCCCAAGTAATCCATGATGGCATACTGGATTTCTGCAGGTAAAAATTCCAGTTGTGATACCACTGGCGGATTCCTAGGTGACACTCGAGCTCGGCGTTCCTTTTCCGCATTTCCCATCTTTGCTCTTTGAATCAAAGACCGGACGAGATTAGATTTGATAGGGTTTCCTATGAGACGGAAAAAATTAACGCGGTGGTCAATGTGGAGGAAGTTCAGGCATGGTAGACTGTAGTGCTTAGGGAAGGAAGCATCGTACGATTCGATTCCATCATTCTTGGAATCATTCTTGCATCTGGATCCTTCCTCATCCTATCATATCTGTTCTGCAGAACGCGAGAAAGAAGCCCTAGATTTCGCTTCTCCCCCACATTCTGTCCCAGACACATCTGAATCAGCCGCCAGCAAACAGTGTGAATGAGGTAGCCTACTATCCTCTCGCTAGCCTTGGAAGTTACTTGGGTATCGTTCCACGGCATGTCTAGTATCACCGGAGAGATATATCGCGGATCGTTCTCCTTAGGAATCCCTATGACCCCTTGCTCTGGATCCCAGGGGACCGTAAACCGGTTGTATATACCTCTCCACCACTGGGCGATTCCTGTGAGGTGGTACTGGCCTGTCTTTGGTTCGTAGATGACTACAGTGACATTAGTGTTTGTACTGTGACCTTTTTCAAGCGATGACTTGGTTCAGGATATGCCACTGTACTCATTCGGTAGAGATTCCAACAATCTGGGTAGTCCCAAAAGACCATATTCTCGACATCAGCCGCTCGGCATGGCATAGGTTTAGGTTCCGGGTCGTTCAGAAAGAAGGCCCGAAAATGCTTGGAGAAGAAGTCACATTGACACACCGGGCAGTATGGGCAGTCTTCATATGGTTTGGGGTTTCTTCTGAAAGGCATGAACTTGTAGAGTTTTTGGAGTGCTTCTTGTAGATGAAGTAGGAAGGGTATGTGTTCAAAGAAGCCAGAAGGTTGTGCATCGATGTCATGGTGATGTTGGCCCCGGCCTATCACGTGTGTCTGTACTTACCCTTCCATGGATCAATGAGTATTCCCTCAGCCTATATGAGGATTTGGCTACTGCACATTGGCACTTTTTTTCAGTTGAGGCAGAAATTCGAGGCCTCTATATAGATTCTAGCATAATTAAGAAAAAAGACGAAACCGCTAGGGACGGATTAGGTTGATATCTCGCAGATAGGGTGATCCTTGGCTGTCCGTGAAGAAGATATCGGCAATTTGGAGACAGTGGTTTATAATATTGAATACCTCGTAACTAGGGAAAGCCTACTCTGTACAGAGGTTTTGTATGTATGACTGCTGTCCTTATTGAGAGCCACTAGACATGGAGATCCTTTCGAGAGCATCGTTCATGCTGTCCTGGTAGACCGACTGTCGGTTGACTTGGTCATTGCCCTAAGCAGATATCCTATCGATTCAACGGAATGTAGGTATATGCTCAGTGGGTAAAAGTGAAGTGTTATTCTAAACTACTTGCTTCGTTGAAGATATATCAGCTGCCTATGCCAAGGAGTCACATGACTTAGGCATATCAGCTGAATAATGGTTCCAACACCGACCGTCACTACCGCTTATCGGTTTATATCCAGATGAGGGACCAGACGAGGAGGTCGCTCGAGGATAAGCTCCCCGTCTCTTGGGTGATAGACTCGGGGAAGTCGTGTATATGATACTCGAGTTTTTCACTATTCAAGTTCTTGATTCATTGACTGACTGTTCAACATCATAGGACGTATAGCAGTTGTCCATATACTCCAGCCGCTCCGCCACGTCGTCCCACCGGTAAAACCGCGCATATCGTCTTTGAAAAACAAGTTCTTGAGATATCTGGGCAGCTGGGTCTCCCCTTCTAGCCAGATCGAGTCGTGGGTGGAACACCCGAACCTTCTCACTTGGGTGATCAAAAATTGACACTGGACGAAGGACTAACCCAATGGATTGATGTTATATCCGAATAGCCCCTTCGTGCTCGGTGGTTGTACCCTTCCTTGCTTGGGAACCATTCGTTCAATATAACATCCCATAACCCGACTATAAGGCCTTCAGGGCGTTGGTCGTTTCTTTTAGCTCTCCTAGAAATCCGAGGTTGTTTGCTGAGAGGAAGAGCGTTTTTCTATAATGAAGTCAGGATGAGATACTTGAATTCTACAAGAAAGGGACGAGTGAATAATGAGGACTGATACTATGTAGAAAAGTATTCACTAAGGGTCATATGAAGTCGTAGACATAGGTACATTACTATAGAACGAGCACATCTATAATATGAGATATCCACCTTGGTGGTCGCTTCTTCTGATTGTGTACTCCCTATACTACACTTTACATAAGGCATGACTACGGTGCAGGCACATGATAGTAGCCTTCATCACCATGACATCGATGCCTAGATTTTCTCCCTCACACATATCCTCCAATTTATCTGCCCCTGCGAAAGGCTAGCCACGAATAGTATCAATGATGTCAGAGTTTTTCAGAAATTCTAGCGTGCACCTCCCTACCAGATCTCAACCATTTCAACCGGCGTGCCCGGTCTGCGGGTGTTGTTTCGCCTTTAGCTTTGACTTTGAGCTGCGCAGGCCTACATTTCAGCCAAACCTAGGCCGGGGTCCGTATACCCAGTGGATTATGTCGAGACCATGATGCCTGGGGTTGATCCGAATCACTGGCTCACCTACCGAATGAGTAACTTGACAGACATTAATCTCAGACTTAGACTAATATTGGTGTTACTTCAGTCATCCACAACTCAGAGACGCACCAGTATCACTTGACCGGAATCGGCCATTTGTCATTTCCTATCAGTTCAGAAGATGGAACAATAGGGCTTGGAGCTCCCTGGGATCCTGAGCTAGGAATGATAGCACACCCACCAAGAAACGACCCTCAAGTTGCTTCTCATACGGTTGTGAACATATCGTGGCTGGATGAGTCAACGAGGTCCAGGGATGGTGCGGAACTCATGGGATACCTTATTCATTAAGTCTGTTGGCGGTTGATTCAAATGTGTCTGGGACTAAATGCGGAGAGCAGGAATCTCGGGGTTCTTAGTCGCGTGTTGCAAAGCGGAGTCCATGGAACCCCTTGGGCTATGCTAAGTTTGATGTTCAATAATGGTAAGAAGCTTTCTTCGCTCGATCCTTCAGGTTGGGTCTGCCGATAACTACCTGCATGAGCCGCTAAATATTATTTCTGTTCCATAGGTGATGATCCGATTGGATCTGAACTTGTCAGACATTTGATTGATTTAGCCAGGATGGCAGGGATAGAGAAGAACCGTCAACTTGGGGAGTCACCCCAGTTCTTGCTGGTGGAATCTAGAATCGAGTTCTTACGTGCGGAGATTCAGTACATTATTATGGATTACCTGGGGTATGATGATTTATTAAAGGTTCAGGAAAGCCTTCTGTGGACTCTTTCACACTCCTACTGGAAGGCACGAATTGATATTCACCTGTTCTTTGAGGTGCGGAAAGTGCTCTGTGAAGAGGGCGTTGATTGGCAGTATCTAGCGCTAGAACTGGAGAAAGAAGCCAAACCTGGCCGAATGTCCCAATGTGATTGTCTCAAGGGTATCGTCAGGTAATTTTATCGGTTACTGAACGAGGATCAAAACGAACCATCTGCGTGATTTGATGATGGAACATAATGATATATATTTGCTTACTAGAACGGGGTTAGGGCCAGGTAGGTAGTTCAAAATAGCTATTGGAGATGAGCTTGGTTTATTATGGACATGTTTGGATGCCTGGGGTGCAACCTGCCAAGTTATTTCCTTAGCCATGTCATATATGCAACGCCTGAGGGGTCCTTTTTCCCTTACAAGAACTCTCATGCTCATTTCTTCTAGTGATTATTCAATCCAATTTCACTTTATCTGCCAAGTTTGAGATTGGTGGTTGCATAGCTACATGTCTGCTTTCCTCGAGCGTTGCCGTTACTAGTTGCCATTTCTTCTCACGTTCAGAAGAACGATAGACCTGATCGTGGTATGGACTTGAAACTTTCTGTAGCTCTAGCCAAGAATAGATTTAAGCTTATCTGTGTTTCTACTTATAGGCATCGGTTGCATTGTACTCCGAATAACCCAAAACGGCGAAGAGTTCCCTCCGGCTAAGTTTTTTGCCGTCGGACCGTCCCCGGACCGGAGGGACCGGATGCCCATATTAGGCTTAGCGGGGTACTGCTATCTACTGATTGACATCATCGCACTCGATTGACATAAACTCAACCTACGCGGTCTAGACAGTTGCTGGCACGCTCCGGTACGGTCGTGCCGAGCAGCGGGATCTTCTAGCTTGTCCCTGGTGATATATTGTATATTACCCCTGCATCCAACTTCCCCATCCAGTCTTCAATCAGGACCGACGGTCCGTCGCGGTCCGTTTCTTCTCCAGCTCCGCGTGAACCCCGCACAAACCAGAGTCGCGGTCAATGAAGACTATTGGAGTCTGGAGGGAAAGATAAGGAAGTCAATCCGCTCCAATCCATTGACGAGTCCCTTCTCTTTCCTCGTACCCCAATCCTAAACAGCTGCCGTCGCATTGTGCAGCTCCTTACAAACACTTCCACCATGACCTCAAACAACGCTTCCTACCTCATCATCGGCGCCGGCGTCTTTGGCGTATCCACGGCCTATCACCTCATTCAGAAATATCCCAATGCCTCGGTGACTCTAGTTGATCGAGACGCATACGACGCCGACTCTCGCGTAGCCGCATCGTGGGACTGGAACAAGGTAGTGCGCGCCGACTACGACGACAAGGTCTACTGTCGACTCGCTCTCGAGGCCCAAGACATCTTCAAGTCGAATCCTCTCTGGCAGCCGTATTTCCACCAGACCGGCGTCTACTGGACCTGTCGCAGCAGCTACGCCCAAAATGTCATCACGAACCATAAGGAGCTCGGTCGCGACGACGACATCATCGCTCTACCGGTCGCCGAGGCCCGGAAGCTATATGGTGGCATCTTCGATAACGCCGACTACACCGGCGTCAAGGAGGTTTTGATCAATCGCGCCAGTGGATGGGCTGCTGCTGGCGATTCACTGAAGGCTGTCACGAAACGGTGCCTTGAGTTGGGCGTGAAGTATGTGACGGCTGACGTTGCCGCGCTGGAATTCGACGGCCGTGGCTCTTGTACTGGTGTGAAGACGAAATCGGGTCAGATATTGTCGGCGACGCATGTTATCGTCGCTGCGGGCGCGTTCACGCCCACTCTGTTGGAGTGGAGTGCTGTGGTGAGCGGGAATCCTGGTTTGCGAGCTGGGGAGCGGATTCTGGCCGCTGGTATCACGACGGGGATGGCGCAGCTCAATGAGGAGCAGTATAAGAAATACAAGGACATGCCGGTTGGCTTCCAGGGCTACACGCCCGAAGAGGGTAAGATCTTCTGATGTATGCGCATGAAAAGCGAAGACCGCTAACTGTCCACAGGCAAGCCCTTTATTGGTACCCTTCCCCCTACCAAAGACGGAGAGATGAAATGGTGGGGCTCGAAGATCTTCACAAACACTCGAGAAGTGGTGCCTGGGAGTCATATCTCTTCCCCTCCGCCCACATTCGACTACAACCAGTGGAAGGTCCCCGGGCCTCTGAGGCAGGACATCGTCGAGTCGCGGAATCTATGGTATGGGCCCGCGAGCGCGGACTGGAACATGACGAAACACCGAATTTGCTGGTAAGTATCTGACTTCCAGGGTCCATGACAATTGACAAGTAGTTGACAACTCAAAGGGACGCTTTCACCACGACCTCCGACTTCATCATCTCCCCTCACTCGGCCTCGAAGGGTCTCTACGTCGCCACTTGCGGTTCTTTCCACGGGTACAAGTTCTTCCCCGTGCTGGGCAAGTATGTTGTTCAGATGCTGGAAGGCGAGTTGACGCCCGATTTGGAGGAGAAGTGGGCCTGGGATCGACAGCGTCCGGATTCGTCTGAAAACGTGGAGTATCCGAACGCTGAGATGAAGCATCTCTTGCAGCCTGCGGCGAAGCTATAGTGGGGGTTTGAAGTGCTCTTAGAACTGCATTGGAATTTGATCGTTACCAAAGCGCATTTTCATTTGATTATGATAAAACTTGTATATGTTTTGGGGTAGTAGGAGTAGGTAGAATAAGACAAAGGCTAGAGATTCATGAGTCAAGTATGTATGCGAGAAGTAAAATTCTTCATTCAAGGCCCCTTTCTGTTTGTTGGTTCAATTACTATTTTTTTTCTTGGATATCATGAACTGAAATATCTCAACTTCAATCGATAAACTTTTTAGGAGAAGGAATATCTTTTTATATTGGTCGCGGTATGTACAATCTATTCTCTTCTAAAGGCAGGCCTAAATCAACATATAACATCGACGTAGCTCGACAGAGCCCAAAGTCAAACCCAAGACTCAACTAGTCCCTTACTTCTTAGTAAAAGAAATCTGCAAACCTCCAGGATACGACAAAGTAAAATCATCCTGCCTCAACGGCGCCGCATCATCCTTAAGCAAATGCAGATGATAGCGCGTGAAGAGATATCCAAGAACCAATATGATTTCAGCCGGAGCAACACTAAACCAAGTTTCATTTCAAATTAGCACAGTAATAGAATATGGTAGTATCAGAGAGGGGAAGACTTACTTTTGTCCAATGCACATCCGTGCCCCTTTGCAGAAGGTGTATATCCATTGTTCGAACTTGTTGCTGTCGGGTGTTAAACATCGGTCGGGGTTGAATACACGGGCATCTGGGCCCTAGGCTTCTTTGCTTGTGTGCATTGTATATGTGGACATTCCAACGATGATCTGTATGAGTAAAGGGTTAGAGGGAGAGCAAGAGATGAGGGAGGAAGTGGTTTTAAATATATGTGTGTACTTACACCCGGAGGAACCACTTTACCGTCGACGATGAACGGATCCCCCTCGGGAACTTTTCGAGGCAGTCTCCCAGGAACAGCCATTCCGATTCGGATGCATTCTTTCACCACGGCGTTCTGCAGCTCATTAGTCATTTACTCGGCGCAATTATCCGGACAAACGAACTTAGATTGAGGAGACACTTACTAGGTAGTCACATTTCTCCAATTCTGCAAGACGCAAAGCTCCATGTTCATCAGACTGAACCTTTTCCAATGCCTTCAGTAGCTTGTGGTGGATGGATGGCCATGACAGAATCTGAAAGATCCCCGTTGTGAGAGTTGACGCGGTGGTATCAGCTCCGGCAATGAGAATGTCGATAGCTTCGTACACCTCGTCCGAGTCCGAGAGCTCCTGTAGACGGTCAAAAACCACCGGATGCGAGCTCGTGTTTCCCTTTTTCTGCCAATGCCGCATGGAAGATTCAGCGTACTAAGGAGGACTTTCGGTTAGCTGGAGTTCTTTCTTATTCTTATTCTATTCTTTTGCTTTCATCACTAGATCAGTGGTCAGCTACTCACACTATGGATATCAAGAATCATGCCCACTTCAGGATTCAGCTTACGGACGGCCGGTTTGGGAGAACTTTCGACATGCGTCGCAACAGGGGGCTGAATTGCATATCGAGAATACTTTTCGAAGCGACATCAAAGCCTCTCAGAAACCAGGATCCGAAACCATCGGATTCCTCATTGATGAGTCCTCCGGATTTAGCGCTAACATGGGCAGTCGATACAGGTTGTGTGAATGTGGCATGATTGCTACTCAATAATCATGGACATGAGATGGTTTGGGGTGAGGACGGGCATACGATCCTTTTTCCGGCAATTGAGGGTCAAAACCGTGACATGATCATGCTCCTACTGCAGCATAACATGCAAGAAGGGTGGAAGAAAGATGATGAATTTCCGCTGACTTTATGCCGGGCATCGCGACTAGGAAATCTTTCGATAGTGAAGCTGCTGATGGAATCTCATACGGCCGGAGATGTGAAGAATGCAATTTATCAGGCAGAAATTGGTGGTAATAGGATGTTGTGGAAACGCTGATAGATGTAAAGTTGTTTACTTCTGATTGAAGGCAGCCTTTGTGTCAAATCATGGTCCCTGTTATCTAGCCCATCCTATGCCAGCTGCTCGGATTATTCCTTTTCCATCTATACCTATACCTCTAATGAAATTATCCATATCACTTTCCAGCCTTGGGCTGGAGTTTTCAATTTAGGCAAAACCCAGCACTGCCTACTTATTTTGGCTGCCTTGCATCTCTCATTCAGTACTCCCAAGACAGTTCTGTGCACAGGTCCTTTCAGAACACATAAATATGGCTTTCCTCCTCTTAGTTATTTGATCATCATGACTCTCAAGAACTAACCCAGTTGCCTGCCCCTGCCTACGACATTCCTACATCATTTTTACTCATTACCCGCCACTTCAAATATTTGCTTCATTCTTCGTTGGGCTTGTCCACTTCTCATGTGCTGGTCATGGGTTTCCCCGAAAAAGTTGGCCTCGCCCGTTAAAGATTCCTCGAGCCAGAACAAGGATACAAAAAAGCGTGCTCTACCACCAAGCAAAATGCCATCGAATAGAGCCACCGAGGGTCCAGACTATGACGCGTAAGTTTTTTGCTCCAAGAAACAAGGAGCCTCTGCTCTTCTCTGCTAACTGCTTCAAGATTTCTCAGGTCTCCTCAATTATTTGTCTTCCGCGTCGGAAAGGACCAGACCGAGTATACGGTCCATTCAAATCCTATCGAGAGAACATCGCTCCCCCTGGGAGCGCTCATAAATAATGGACAAATGAAGGAGTCGTGCTCTGGTGTTGCCGTTCTTGAAGATGTCGAGCCACATATTTTCGTGGGGTTCTGTGAGTTTGCGTACTCTGGCACATACAAGACTCCGAGTCTCATCGGCGAGCCCGATGACAAGGGCCGACGACTCGGCAAGGTCAACAGCAAACCCGCCTGCAGTCTTCGTATTGAGCATTTCTATAGTGGAAGGGTACAGGAGAAATTGGAAGGTAGCTTCGACTTTTTGAAATATCAAACGGAGCCCGTGGCAACCACACACTCCCACTCCCCCGACCTGCTTTTCCATGCTGAGCTTTACGTCTTCGCCACCAAGTATCTCGTCGAGCCTTTACGCCAGTTATGTCTCAGCTCTCTGCATCGCGATCTAGTTGCGGCAGAGAGGAGATCGAGGCCGGTCGGAATCATCCTAAACCTACTCGAATATACTTACGCGCATACCGGCAATGTTGAACCGGGAGGAGAGTCACCACTTCGGGAGCTGGTTACTTTATTTGTCGCTTCCTTTGCGGGTTCTTTGTATCCAGAAGAACGGTTCAAGGAGATTTTGAGAGACAATAGCGAGTTTGGTCTGGCGCTCATCCAAGTTCTCCTGAATTTGTGAGCCGATTGGCGTTGAAGAATCTGAAAAGCTCATTGTATTAAGCTTCTATGCGCTCAACTTTTCAATTTATGTCCCTATTCCAGCCAAGTGATATTTGGATAATGTAAGGGTTTCCTTAAATAGTTGCTGTAAGTGGGTGTTTTCCGCGGAGTTTGCAAACTGTGCATCCTGTTCCAGCCGTAACCGAACGATCTTCTCTTGCGTTTTGCCTCCTGCTTGAAGAAGCAAACGTCCTTCGATAGAGTAACATGTAAGTCTTGACTCGTGTTCCAATACACGGCCTGATGCCTCCATATCCTTCTCGATGAGTTAATAGGGCTATGCTGCCAGGTCCATTTTGGTAGCGCGCCTTATTGTCTATAATTAGTATTAAACCATTGCTTCCACCTTTGCCTCTCATAAGTATCAAAGGCCATGTTGAATTTGACTCTTCTTTATTGTAGAAACGAGATAGATGTCTTTGATCATAGCTCGCTACAGCCGCTAATCGTAGATGTGGCATTTGGTATTTATAACGGTGTTTTGGTCGAGTCAAAGCTTTATAATCTCGGTGAATCTACCCTTGCATGCAAACCAAAACACATTGATCATGGGGTATTGACTCACTAAGCATTCAGGGCTTCAAAAGGACGTTGGTCAGAGTTATAACTACAGCTACTGAATAGGCATATACCATGCTCGAGACTTAACTTTCTGTTTACACTCAAATTACCACTGTAAATAGATACGAAGAGAAAAGAAAAAAGATGTGAAAGAATCTTATTCCGATCATTCTATGGTTGTATAATCCACAACCTGTCTTCTTTGCTCATTACGAAAACACAAGGTAAGACCGCAAGAAGCAAGCAAAAAAGGGCAGGTCACATACTCTTTCATTAATCAGAGTCAGATTCCTTCCCAGTATCGTTAATAGTAGCTAGTAATCTATATACCACATCTCGAGTGACCTCCCCACCAGAGAGAAAGAGCTCCTCGAAAGGCAATTTCTTGTCAGCACGGGTCAGGTAATCCGAGATGAAACTGGTTACTGTTATCCGAAGCAAGGAGCCACCAGGTTCGTCGCACGATGTATTTTCATATACGTATTTGAGAAAGTCCAAATACACGGCCGCGTTTCCACCGAAACCATCATCATCGGTTAAAATCTCCCATACATGGTGGCGAGCGCATGCCCGGAGGTCCTCAAAAAGGTACTTGGTTGCGAAGAAGTACAGCTGAGCATAAAACTTCAGATTTCGCGAACTGAAGATCGGTTTGGCTTTCTGCTTGTTCTCGTCGTCTTCATCGCTATCTTCCATTGTCGCGTCACCTGACTGGTCTGGATAAACAGTCTGTAGAGCAATTACTGGCGAGTGGATGACTCCTGTGTAGGCATAGTGGCAAAATGCATTGAAGACTTCAACCTCATCGTCCTCTAGGACTGCAACGCCTACACGAGACTCCTCCATCTGATCGTTGTTCATCAAGGCATGCAGTGGGGGTGATTGCGTCCGAAGAAGCTCGGAATGGATGTTAAAAGGCTTGTGGTTTTTTCCCACCAGAAATGTGAACATTGAGGAATTGTACACTCTCTGATCGTGCCTAGGTGGCTTTTTGCGGGGGGTGGTCATCGCAGGTCACGAGGACAGATAGATGGCTCCCGATATTCCTTCTTTGATAGAATTGACGAAAATGCACTGCACAAGGTGTGGCAATCGAGCAATGGGAGGGTGAAAGGAAAGATCTAGATCGGTTGCTTTTATATGAAAATGGGGGCTATGAAAAGAGCAAAACAAGTTGGATCTTCCGCGGATATGTGGGAAGATCCCTTTGAGATTCTAGAGACAGATAATGGAATCCACTAAACACTTGTATACATTTGTATTAGAGGTGTAGGTAATATATTTAGATCTACATACAAGCTTTAAAAACCACAAGCCTGATGATCGCACAGAATATCAAGCTCTAAATTCTAGAACAAATATTCTCTTCCAGCAACTTCTCGAGCTAACGAAAACCTAGCCTTCTTTATCTCCTAGCTGGAGCACCTGGAGACTATCGACGACAATACTAGGATGTTGGCTATTTCTTACGGTCCCCACGGGGGGTGGAGAGGCTGTTTATGTTTGCTACTTTTCCACTTTTCTTTTGTGTAGATAATTTGGGTATCTATATGGGTATGATTATAATGTTGATAATCGTTCGGATTTCTAATTAGACTAAAAAGTCAGGCTGACTGATGGTTCAGTCCTTGTAGTACTTGATATATCAACATTTTGGGACTAAGGATATATTTACGTTTTACACAACATACCATTTGCGCCCTGTTACGAATATGGTTAAGCGCTCAGTATTGGAATAAGTGATATTCCACTAGTGAGGGGCTATATGAGTTGTTCACGTGTATCTATCATCTTTCTGTTCTCTAACTAAGTCCACGAGCTCGCTCACTCAGTCAATGTTCACTTAGTTCTCTCTATTCTGTACCAGCTTCCTCTGACCAACCGTAGGTTTCACTACACGCCCTATCCCTGAGCCTAATTCGATCGTCTCTATCTCTTATTTACCTAGTAAAACACAGAATAATACACCACCTGCATCATGAGGAATTCTACCGGGTACTAGTCCAGTATATCGGGCACAAATTCAAGCCAGTCGGGTTTGAACCTACAGGCGATTGTAGCATTGCGGATGTCCCAGAACTCCGGATACCACCCCGCGCTTTCCCAATCCAGTAGACTGATCCTATAGTCCGGGCACCCGTCACGATCACCGAGCCTTTCAATCATTATGTTCTTCGGCTGAAGATCACCGTGAGTGAAAGCAATGCAGAGTCCGGTCAACCATATTCCGCAACAATCGGATATACGGGTCTGATTCCGTCTGGCGCAGTTTCTCGATGATGGCAAGATTCATTTCTGCCTGATTTGTGAAAGGGCCTGATATCTTGGGGTCCAACCCATCAGTCCAGAACACCCCGTCAAGGTACGGCTGGCGATTCAACATCCCGAAGTAATCTAGTGGCGGTATACTCCGTAGTTCCACAATTGAATCTTTGAGCAGATTGCATATCGTCACCTTCTCACTCTTACTGAGGGATGGCAATAACTTCTGGAGGGTATCACCCTGGATATATTGCATAATAATATAGGTTTTGTTAGTGTCAGGGTCCTTGAAGGCGGCGTGAACTTTGGGCACTGGCACTTTGCTGTTTTCTGCGAGATGTTTCATGTTTTCAGCCTCGATCATGGTTACGCCATGCCCCATTTTCACCGCGAAATCCTTGTTCACCCGGACGACTTTGGCGGATGGAGTTCTGTCGCAGCCTCGATCTCAGCGACAGTGGGTAGGCGAACGGCCTCAGAGGTGGGTTCTTTGGACATCCTATAGATAAGAGTAGGTTTCGTACGCTCTCTGGAAAGGCAAACAAGAAGATAACGCAAGGGAAGACTGGAGTCGTTAGACTTGAATCTTTACTGCCGGATGAGACAAGTTCATAAACACGCTGAGTCATGATATAGTAAGCTCACGCCGGGTTGGGCCTCCGATCCGGAAAAACTTCGGCATCTCTTCTTTGCCCCAAACGAGCTTTTCACGTCCTATGGATCTAGTCCTAGCGTGCGGCAATTGCTGGAAAGAAGAGTGCTCTTGCACGTGACACAGCCGTGCAAGGCGTTTATCGGTGGTTGTTCATTTCTGAACTTCTCAAGCCTCATTCTCACGTTGCAGACGTTGGTAGAACCCAGCGTCGACTGGGTGAATTGAATGCAAATGCAAGACTTATCGGGTTGTTCCGGGAGAAAGGCATCATCGGTGACACCAAACCAAGAAACGGTCAATTTGTGTAGTGGCCTGATGATGCCAGAAGACACAATCTCGTCCTCGGCAAACCATCGATGCATTTCATGCCTGAGGCATAAATGCCCAGCCTATGCGCACAACTTGTACAACTGCACAACACCATAAACGGCCTCTCCTTAGCAACTGCTCCCATATTCATCCGAATTTACTCAAAATTGATTCTGACCACGAATATTCTGGATTATTGATCACGTCTGCAGCCAGGTTGGTAAAAGTTTTCCCAGTTCCCAGGCGTCCCCAAGTCAGGTGGAGGGGAAAAGCTTCGCCTGGCCGTGACCCACTGGTAAGGCTGTAGGGCTGACCCTCATTTCCCTCCTCCCTCTCTCCCCTCTCCCTCCTTTCCCCTCATCAAACCCCATCAGATTTTATCGCCAAGTCGCTCTAATTATCCGGTCAGGATCAATCATCTGATAAGATAGTCCTTTTCCCTGTCTATAATCATCAATCATTAATTCCCTCATCTTGAGATAAGGGCCCGTGATATCCCACCGTTACATTTCCAAATCTTTCCGACGAGTCCACATTCTGGACTCATTTCTCCTCGGCTAAACCCTGTTCCAATAAAAGACGCCGATAATCGGTTGCTCGGACCAGGGAACCACTGCGAGAAGCTTAGCCATTACGTCTCGTCCCTGCCAAGTTGCCAATGGAAAACAAGCAATAATTTACTCGAGGGGCGTGGGACCCATTTCGTGCTCCTGCGCATGCCCTGTTGTCTTTACCCAGAATCAGGTGACATGTCCGGAATTTTGCTCGATGGGTGGAAAATTCTCATTACTGTAGATGCAAAACTCAAGGATTTCGAGATCTCGAACTCGCTTTCACGGATCCCGATAGAAGTCTGCTCCCAATGTGCGATTTGGTGCTCTGCACCCGAGGACACAACCATGTTCCGGAGAAACAAGGCCACACGGGTTGCAGTGCGGAATGGCGCTGAGACAAGATTCTCCTAGGATTAGGCAGACACCATTTGTGCCAATCTCGTGGCGAACTCATCCTCCACCCCTGACGCTTGTCTCCTCGTAGGGCTACTAGTCACCGGAGTGAGGCCGAGTGGAGACCCTGCGAGGATCCACTGGCACGCAACCTCCGGATCCTGATTTCCTGATGCCAGTGGAATTTCGGAAGGCCGTGTCAGGTTGCAAAATCTTATCTGATGGGATATATCTGATCAGATATCTCCTGTCCTTCTCGTTCGCTCGGTCCAAGGTTGAATGACAGCGCGAAAATGACGGTCGACCATAAGCAGGGTGTAGATACCAACGAGTCGTCGTCCGTCTCGTCGGAAAAGATCGTCGATGGTAAGGAGATTTTCTGCACTGTGGGATTGAACACACTGATTAACCCCTGAATCCGACAGACTCGCAGTCAGATGTCTTGCGAGCAGCAGGAATTGGTATCCAAGAGGATGACCCGACGGAGCCTGTCCTGACACTGCGCATGTGGCTTCTAGGAATTGCGTTCTGTCTCGTTGCCAGTGGTCTGAACACGCTGTATACGCTTCGAGTTCCCTCCATCACGATCTCGGCTTCTGTCGTTCTCTTGCTGACTTATCCTCTTGGTAAATTATGGGAGAAGGTCATTCCGAGCTGGAATGTTCCTTTGGGGAGTTGGAGCTTCAACCTGAACCCTGGCAAGTTCAATCAAAAGGCATGTTTTCATGAAACACAAAACCGCATCCTATGATGACGCGCGACTAATGTTGATTGACGCGTAGGAACACATCCTCATCTACATCATGTCCAACCTCAGCATCTACGTCCGTCTCGGTGCCGACGTCTTGACCGAACAAGAGATGTTTTACGGGCTCAAGACCGGCTGGGGGTTTAAGATCTTAATTACAATGGGGACATTTCTCACGGGCTTTTGTCTTGCGGGTCTTTTCCGTTCGGTCGTCGTCATTCCTACGGAGCTCATCTGGCCCGGAGTCTTGAGTACAACTTCATTAACAACGACCCTTCATCACGTCGGCCGGGGCGACCAATTGTATGTTGCACGACCTCATGTCCCTGACACATGCTAATGCAATTCCTGAAACAGCGCAAGTACATGGAAGATCTCACGATATGCCTTTTTCAGCGTCGTATTTTGCCTTTCGTTCTGCTGGTACTGGCTCCCAGACTTCCTCTTCCCGGCTCTAGGTTACTTCACCTTCCCGTGTTGGATCAATCCGAAGAGTAAGATTGTAAACCAAATCTTCGGAATGAAAACCGGCATGGGGTTGTTACCTTTGACATTTGACTGTGAGTGGCACTTGTTCGACTTTGAGGATCAAGCTAATTCCATTCAGGGAGTCAAATCTCATACGTTGGCTCGCCTCTCTTGATTCCGTCCTGGGCCATTGTAAACGTCTTTATTGGCTTGGTGTTTTGGATTTGGATCGTGGCGGTAGCCTGTTATTATACCAATGTCTGGTTTTCTGGGTATTTACCTTTCCAAAGCTCGTCCAGTACGCACCTTCCACCTTTGCTCCTTTGAGGCATTCTAACCAAGACAAGTTTACGACAACACTGGAGGAAAGTACAAAGTAGCCAAGGTCGTCAGCGCAGCTACTAATTATAAACTGGATGTGGAGAAATACCTTGCTTACTCCCCCGTCTACATGCCTATTGTCTACTCATTGAACTCGTTCGGCCTGTCTTTTGCAACGCTAAGCTCACTGCTCGTCTGGGTGATCCTCGAGAAACGCCATGTCTTGGCCTCCGCAGCACGCAACCTTCCTAAACTTTTAACTCAATCATGGAAACGAGATACATCCGAGGAGAGGACAGATAGTGCCGACGTGCCTATGTGGTGGTATCTGATTGCTTCCATTCTCGCCTTTTTTATGACCATCTTCGCCGTCGAGTGGTGGGAAACCGAGCTACGATGGTATGGTGTTCTTCTGGCTTGGGCTGTCGCACTGGTGTTTTTCGGTCCGGTAAGTTTATTACCCCATGCCAAACAAACAATTTACTCACAATATTAGCTCGCCCTGGTCTATGGCTCCTCTAGTCTTAAGATCAAGATCGATATCTTCTGCCGCATCGTCGCGGGATTCGTCTTTGAGGGTAAAGTCCTCGCCAATATCTGGTTTTTCGACCTCGGCTACATCAGCACCATCAAGGGATTATGGTTTGCCGAGGACATGAAACTAGCTCAATACTGCAACGTACGCACCGACTTTCTTATATCACTCCTCTTGATGAATCCACTAATATCATATAGATCCCCCCTCGCAGCCTCTTCCTCGTCCAATGCGTCGGCATGATCGCCGGGACACTCAGCTCGGCCAGCGTACTCACCTGGGCGCTCGGGCATATCGAAGGTGCCTGCACTTCTGACGCCCTCAACGGCTTCTCCTGTCCCTTCTCTCGCACCCACTTCAACACCAGTCTGATCTGGGGCGCCATCGGCCCTCGCCGCTACTTCAGGAGCCAGGTGGGCTACTCCGCTCTACTGTACTTTTTCATCATAGGCGCCGTGCTCCCCATTCCTGTCTTCTTGCTCAAACGCCGGTATCCCAACTCTCTCTGGCGTCGCGTGCACATCCCCCTGTTCCTCGGCGGACTGAACTATCTCCCTCCGGCGACGGGAACGAACTACGGCAGTTGGGCGCTCGTGGGATTGGCCTTTGGATGGGGTTTGAGAAGGAAGGTGTACGGGTGGTGGTTCAAGTATAACTTCGTTCTGAGTGCAGCACTGGATTCTTCGGTTTCCATTGCAGGAGTCGTGATCTTCTTTGCGATCTTTTATAGCGGGGCGTCGAAAGGATTCAGTTGGTGGGGAATGGAAGTTCATAAGGTATTCCCTTCCGTGCATCCCTGTTTATCTTTCAGATCAGCTAACGGTTTTATTCCAGAATACTTGTGACTGGAATGGATGTGCGCATTTGGATGTTCCCGAAGGGGGTACATTTGGTGTTTAGTGATACAGAACGATGGTGCATTGCGGTTTGTCAATTTCTTTTGACATATTGAACATTTCGATCACATTGTTTACGTTTGAGCTGTCAAGTTTAGTAGCGGTACAGAGTTGTACAGCATTATTTTATTCTAGCTTCAAATCTAATTAAGCGGCCTGCAGTTAGGCAGATGATGTTAATCATGCTTTCCAAGGAAAAGAGCAAGCTGCTCTATACCCATTTAATCCACCATTTGGCTGCTATATGGCCCAGACAATCATACCGAGATGAATACCAGGATGGCGTCGAACCTCCTGCAGTGCATCCTTCATGAAAACAAAACAAAATCAAACGCGCAATCTACTCTACTCCACCCATCCCAACACCTCTACCCAATCTCTCAAAGAAGTTTATACCTCCAAGCCACCACACACGAGATCACCATAAACGCCACAAAACCCCCCACGATCCCAAAAAACCACCCCAACCCACTAACCTCCTGCCCCGGCACCTCCACATTCATCCCAAACAACCCCGTCACAACATGCATCGGCACAAAGATCGTCGCGAGCACGGTAACCTTACTCAACACCGAATTAATATTCAAACTCAACCGCAAATTATTCGCACTCAACTGCGCCAAACAATTCGACTGCGACCGACTCACAATCTCATCGAAATGCGACAGACTCTGCAATGTCGTCACGAGATGATCTTGCACGTCACCAAGGTACAGGATGAAGTCTCCATCTGGGAAGACGGGGTTCTTGTCTTTGGCTTGGCAGCGTTTGACGAATCCGTTCAGAACGTCGAGTTTACCGGTGAGGCAGCGGATGAGGTGCGTGATGCGTTTGCGGAGGTTGTCGATGCGCGGGATTAGGGATTTTACGTCGTCGAAGCGCGCGATGAAGACGGAGTCTTCGATGGATTCGGATTCGAGCTCCGCCGAGTGGCGGTAGGGTTCGAAGGAGTCGACGATGTCGTCGCTGTTTTTTGTTAGCTAACTGTCTCTCATAGGTTATGGGTGAGGTGACATGGATGTGTCTTCCTTCAGAGATAAGGTTGACATGAACAGATGATAATCAGGGATCTGGAAAGGTGACACATACATCAAAGCATAACAAATCCAGTCACTCGACAAGACAGTCTCATCATGAAGTTTCCTCACGCGATCCCTAACCCTCCGAACATGGCTGCACCCACTCGGCGAGAAAGTGACCGTCCCGGTATTAAACACCAGAATGAAGAACACCGCCGAAGCGGGCGTCTTAGACGTGATAGTCGGCACATGAAACAGACTCTTCTCCTTCTTCTCCTTTTTCTTCCTCTTCTTCTCTTCTTTCTCATCCCCTGCCCCTTGACCTCCCCCAACACCTCCCTCCTCTCCTTCCTCATGATCATCATCCCCATTCTCATCCAAAAACGTAACCAGCGTCTGGAACGAAATCAGATAATAATTCCGAAACACCTCCACCTTCTCCCTCGTCTCGCGGGTCACGATATCCTCCACCGTGAGGGGATGGATATTCAATGCCTGCGAGAGCACCTCGACGTCCTGCTCCGTGGCATCGCGAACATCAAGCCACCAGGTCGGTGCGTCGGGGGTTCTGGGCTGGTCTTTGTGCGCGAGGAACTCGGGCGTTAGAATGTCGGTCCAGGTGGAGGAGGAGAGGATGGGGTCTGCTGAGGTAGAGGTAGAGTATGTGAATCGGGGGGCGTTGTTGAGGTGCATCTTTTCCTGATCTTTCTCCTGGTTTTTGCCTTGGGAGGGGTTGGGTTTGGGGATTTATGGACAGATAGGAGGGGGGGGGGGGGGGGGGGGCTTTATTTTTTTACAAAGGGTAAAATTTAGGTTAAACGAGTTTTAAATTTTTATTTAAAAAACAAAGAGGAAAAAAAAAATGCAAAAAACA